>NC_068344.1:14772224-14963865 GCF_014633365.1 Diospyros lotus
ACAAATTAGATTTGGGCCAAATATTAAATATTATATTTGGACCAAATTAGATTTGGGCCAAATATTAAATAAAATATATTTGGGCTTGAATTAGATTTGGGCCATAATATTTTATTTAATCTATAAAAGGATTGGGCCATTTAATTATATTTCTAGTTGGACTAGAATAAGCCCACTTATGATTCTAATTAAATTAGAATTAATGGGTTAGCCCAATCCATTAGGGTTTTAGAAACCCTAGGATATTTCATTATAAATATCCTTTTATAGGTTGCCCATTTTAGAGGTGATTTTTGGTGTCGTTTTTCAAGAGTTGAAAAACGCATTGCCGTTCACTCTTCCCCGTTTCTTTTGGCATCGATTTGAAATGTGGGTGTTCTTTTACCGTCCATACACAAGCCGCGCAAAGGAGAAGGAGCTAGCACTCCTATTCCGCTCTCCTTGCCAACGGACGCGTGCCGCGTATCACGAGTTAGAGGCCGGACGCTTGGACGGCTCGAATCCGTGAACGACTCGATAATCTAAAGGTTAGATTTATTTATTTGTTTGTGAATGATTTGATTTCGACGTTGATCCAATCGCCGGGATCGGGGTAAGGTTCAAAATTTTTGAACTACGCTGCTTGCCCCGTAGCGATCTTGCTTTACTTTCAGTGTAATTTCTCTGGGCTTCATTTAAGGTTCTGCTAGCATAATAAATGACATGGGGCTTCTTCTCTTTGCTCTGTCCTAACACAACCCCTATGGCATAATCACTCGCATCACACATTAGTTCAAAAGGTAAAGTCCAGTCAGGAGGTTGTATGATGGGTGCAGTGATAAGTGCATGTTTCAGCTTCTCAAAGGCACTTTGACAATTTGGGGTCCACTCGAATGGAACGTCCTAAGATAACAGACAACACAAGGGTCTTGCTATTGTGCTAAATGAGGCAATAAATCTCCTGTAAAAGCCAACGTGACCAAGAAAAGATCTAATGTCCTTGACATTTCTAGGGGCTAGAAGCTTCTAAATGACTTCAACTTTGGCCTTGTCTACTTCTAGACCCCTAGATGAGACTATGTGTCCTAAGACAATGCCTTGGTTAACCATAAAGTGGCATTTTTCCCAATTGAGCACAAGATGAGTCTCCTCACAACGAATCAAAACTTTCTCCAGATTTTTTAAACACAAGTCAAAGCTACTTCCATAGACAGAGAAGTCATCCATAAACACCTCTACAATATGTTCAGCCATTTCACTAAAGATACTCATCATACACCTTTGAAAGGTGGCAGGAGCATTACACAACCCAAATAGCATACGTTTATATGCAGACGTCCCAAAAGGGCAGGTGAAGGTTGTTTTCTCTTGATCTTCCAGTGCTACATCAATCTGATTATATCCTGAATATCCATCCAAAAAATAGTAGAATGCTTAACCTGTTATCCTTTCAAGTGTTTGATCTAGAAACGAGAGAGGAAAATGGTCCTTTCTAGTCATGGAGTTGAGTTTTCTATAGTCTATGCACACACGCCAACCTGTTTGGAGGCGGATCGGGACTAACTCATTCTTCTCATTTGTCACCACAGTGACTCCAGACCGTTTAGGAACGACCTGAGTTGGACTAACCCATTTTGAATCAGATATTGGATAAATAATACCTGCATCCAGTAGTTTGAGCACTTCTTTTCGAACCACTTCTTTCATATTAGGATTTAGCCTTCTCTACATTTGCCTCACTGGTTTTGAATTTTCTTCTAAGAAGATCCTATGGGTGCAAATTAGAGGTCTAATTCCATGCAAGTCAATATAGTCCATCCTAAAGCCTTCTTGTGTGCTCTCAGTACTTTCATCAACTGCACTTCTTGTTGGGTACTTAGGCTGGAAGAAATGACTACTGGGTATGTCTCTCCTTCTCCTAGAAAGGCATACTTCAACTCAAATGGCAGTAGCTTCTTTTCAGGAATGGGTGGATAACTCACAGAGGTTGATGGTTTATTCAAAGGTTCTACAGGCTCTAGCTTAGGAATCCATTGAGTCAAGGGCATCTCACTTTCCTTTCTGATATCCTCCAAATGATTATCTCCTTTCACAGTTTGAGTGACAAATTCTTTCTCAAAATACTCTTTAGACGGAGTTTGAATCAAACTACCTCTTCTATCTCACTTTCAGTGTTCTGTTGTTTGGAAATTCTGAAAATATTCATCTCCACAGTCATGTTTCCAAACGACAGTTTCAAAACTCCATTCCTACAGTTAATGATTGCATTGGAAGTTGCTAGGAATGGTCTCCCCAAGATGACAGGAACAGGTGGTGGAACATGATGGAGTTGAGTGTCTAGAACTATGAAGTCTACTGGGAAGTAGAATTTATCCACCTGAACTAAGACATCTTCCACAATACCCCTAGGAACTTTGACTGATCTGTCTGCCAGTTGTAGAGTGACTTTGGTAGGCTTAAGTTCTCCCAAACCCAACTGTTGATAGACACTATAAGGCAATAGGTTGACACTTGCTCCTAAATCTGAGAGTGCCTGATCAACCTTTTGGCTTCCTATTATGCATGAGATGGTTGGACAGCCTGGGTCCTTGTATTTGGGAGGAGTCTTAAATTGCAAAATGGAGCTCACTTGCTTAGTCAGAAATGCTTTTCCATGCATGTTCACTTTTCTCTTTACAGTGCAAAGATCTTTTAGGAATTTCGCATATGAGGGTGTTTGTTTGATCGCATCCAAGAGTGGAATATTGATCCTTACTTGTTTAAACACCTCATATATGTCAGCATTTTGTTGTTCCTTTTTTGTAACACTCAGTCTTTGAGGAAAAGGAGGTTTAGGATGATATTGACTTTCTCTTTCAATGTTCTTACCTTTTCCATCTTCTTTTTGTTTTTGCTTGTTTTTTTCTTTTTCATTGTTTTCATTTTTTTCTAAAGTTGGCTCCTGTCCTTCTGTTTTCTCTTCCTCACCAACAGTTTGGCTTATCCTAAGATCATTTGGTTTTTCAATCACCTTTCCACTTCTTAGGATAGTCACAGATTAGACTTGTTCATGTGCATTACTTTCACCACTAGAAGATTCCACCTGATTTGTTTGCCTAACTGGGTTAGGGTTGGTTTGAGAAGGGAATCTTCTAGGTTCTCTCACACTTAGTGTTTGGGTCAACTTTGTTATCTGGCTTCTCATATCCTCCACGGCTCTATTTGTTTGCTCTTGATTCTTTGTAAGATGGGCAACCTGATTGTTGATGCCTGTTTGATTTTGAATGAACTGATGCAAGGTATCTTCCAAAGATCTCCTGTGAGGAGGTTGGTAAGTATTGGATGAAGAACCTTGATTTTGTTGGAAGGATTGTTGATGTGCAGGGAAGGAGTTTTGAGAATGACTTCCAGAATCATGTCTCCATGAAAAATTGGGGTGATTCCTATTATTGGGATGGTATGAATTGTAGTTTTGATTGTTCCCGTAATAGGTTCCACTTTGATTTTGATTCTGTCTTCCCTCAAAATTGTGTGAATTATTGTTATTAGTCTACCCATACAATACCTCCTTGAAAGCAGGTAGAGTAGGGCATTCTTCAGTTGCATGATCCATTGTTTCACACACAGCACATTTCACTTCTACTTGTTTAACTGATTGTACCTTTTTGGGCTCCATGTTTTCAACTTTTTTTGTTAAGGCAGTTAGTCTTGCATTTAGATCATCATTCTCATTCAATTGGTATCTACCTCTTTGTTGTGGATTTTCCCTTAAATCAAATGAAGATGTTGGGCCAACTTCCCAATTTCTTGTATTTTCAGCCAATGTGTCAAAGAAGTGAAAAGCTTCTTCTGGAGTTTTCTCATAGAATTCTCCATTACACATTGTAGAAACTAACATTTTTAATTGGGGCGTGAGTGAGTCATAAAAGAAACTGACCACTCGCCATTGCTCAAAGGCATGGTGCGAACAAGTGTGGAGAAGATCTTTGAATCTCTCCCACGCTTGGGCAAAATTTTCACTTGATTTACAGGCAAAGTTCATGATTTGTCTTTGAAGAGTAGGGGTTCTGTTGGCAGGAAAATATTTTTTAAGAAAGTTGCTTGCATTTCTCTCCAAGTTCCTATAGATCTAGATGGGAGAGTGCCTAACCACATTTTTGCCTTTATCTTTCAGTGAGAATGGGAAAAGTTTTAACCTTATAACATCCTCATTTACTGTATGGTCCATGCAAGTGCTACATACTTCCTCGAATTCTTTCATATGAGTATATGGATTTTCAGAATCCATACCATAAATGTGGGTAACAATTGGATTATGCCAGGTTTGAAATTGAACCTATGGTGATTTATGGAAAGGATGATACACGAGGGTGTTGTCTACCTTGGAAGGTGAAGGTACTCTCTAAGAGGTCTAATCAATTCCTGATCAACAGGATCAGGATCACCATGGTCACTCCCATGTTCAGACATGTTGTTTGGTTGAGCCATAAATGAGTGTGGCAATGAAAACTCAAAATCAGATGGAGTACTTTCTGAATGTAACACTTGTTCAACCACTCTACCGGATCTAAGTCTCATACACCAGACCAAACTGTCAGAGAAGGGAAACTAAAGAACAGAAGTAAAAGAAAAAGGACTAGGGATGATTATTTGGCTTACCTTAATCTCCCCGGCAATGGCGCCAAAATTTGCTGCATCGCTCAGCCTGCATTTATCACTTTTTGTATTTTTCTTTCACTAATTCAGCTGATTTAGCAACTAATTATGTTCACAGATAGGATGAGGCATTTAGACTCGCCAGTGCACGAGTGTGATTGTAACAGAAAATTTATATGTAATTTCTTCGGGCAAGACCGGGTCGACTCACAGGGTGATTACTCATGGAAGGAGATAACCACACCAGTTCTTTTAATTAACGGAATAATAAAATGAGATCAAACTAAATGTGATATGACTATAATCTGGAAATGGAGAGGTCTTGGGTCAAGACAGATCTGGTGCCAAACCCAACTGATTTTCCATATAGCTTTCTGTGATGTAACTAGCAGCTCAAATAGCTCGGGTTTTTAACTATTAAATGTACTACTGAGATGATGATAACTCTTTGTTCAAACAACCTCCATACATGGCATGGAGACTCTATGGTAAGCAGCTATCATAAATCAGTGTATAAATAACGTTTTGACAAATAATTGCTCGGGGCTTGTGATAGCATGCATATTTATACCATATTTTGGCATTTCACTTCATTCTTATTAGGCCATTTGAAGTAATTTTTGCTGATATTTCATTGTTTCTATTTTATTATGCTTCAAATTGTCCTTACACTATTTTCTATCTTACCTCTATGGATCCAGGCTTTAGGGAATATTGGATGGGCTAGAGAAGTGGCTCACTAAAGGAGCTTGGGCTTACTTTCAAGGAGCAAACTTGGGCTTACTTTCAAGGAGCAAACTTGGGCTACTCATTGTGCTGTTTTGGGCTCACTTGTTTTCTGTTGGGCTAGGCCCAACCCTAGCCTCCCTAGCCTTTCCTTTCTTGGCCATGTATTTAAGGCCTCTTAGCATTAATTTTCAGAATATCATGAGATAGAAAGAGAGGAGAAAATAGAGAGGATTCTACCCGTTTTTGTTGTTGTAGCATTTTTCTGTTTTCTACATCTTTTGCTCCATTTTGTTTTCCTTGCTATAATGATAGGCTAGAGCATTTGTAACCGGTTGTGTGTCTTGAATCCATGTGGAATTTGAGTCCCGGATGAGCTACAAGAATCTGGTTTGTTGTTTGTTTCTTATTCATTTCTATTTGGTTTAGTTTGAGCAGATTTGTGAATGCATGGAATTCATGGCAGGTTTGTGTGAACTTGCATGGTTTCATTTTCTGTTAAATGCTTAAGAGAACAGAATGTTATAGCCGGTTGGTATAACATCTCGGGAATGAATATTGTGTGCTTGAACGGTTGTTCTGGCATAGGTCTGGATAGGTTGAATAGAGAGTGAATGGTTGCATTTTGTTTGCAAGAGATTTCTGCATTCATTTTGTTATTTCCAATCATTCTAATCCTTGGACGGTTGTTGGGGATGCTTTGAGTTTGTTTTCCGGAGATCAAAACATCTAGCAAGACAAGACATATAGGTTGGACAAGGAAGATTCCACATAGGAGACAAATACACAGCCGGTTGCATATCTTTTACTGATTTTTCATCATCTTTATCTTTCTGTTTTGTTAATTAGTTTTCTGTCAAAACCCCCCCCAAACAAACTGTTATTTGTATTGGTTCTCCTTGTTGGTAGAAGAAGGTGAGGCTCCTTGTGAGAGATGACCTAGGGTGCACTTTGCTGCAAACTAGAGAAGAGATTCATAGATCTCTAATTCTGGAGCGGTTCGACAATCGCTGGCCAGCTTGGGTATGAGAACGTTTCCAGGTCAAGCAGCCCCCATACATGGCATGGGAACTCTAAGTTAGGCGTACGAACCAATCCAAGCCTGAGGTTTTGGTTAATAACATTTCCCAAACTACTTTTGCTTTGGTTACTTTGATATATGGAGTTCTGCTATATTGATTCATCAGTGGCTTTGGGCACCGTCTTTGCCTTAACCCAAGAATCGAATTAGCCACACATCTTCATAGGAAGTGTATAACTAAAACTAATCTCAACGGATGAATACGAGATTCGCAAAGAAAATAAATTGAGACAAACGATAAGAATTGAATAAACTACTGCTGTATTAATTACTGAAACGACCTACAACTTGAAACAGAAATTAAGATGGACTTGTAATACAAAGCTCAGAACTAGCAAGAACAACTAGAGTAACTAAAGTGCTATTCGCAAAAAAAAGAAATACAGACAAGAACAAAAATGAGAGAAACAGACAAAAGAGAAAAACTCTCCACTTTCCAATGATCTTTGTCTTTTTTTTGTTGTTTTTCTTAGTATCCTCTGCTCTCACCAACCTCTGATTCCAAAGAATGTTGGTTCCTTTTTAAGCTTACGGCGCATGGAAGTGGGGACCGCTTGTTGAAAAGTTGTTCAAAAAGTTGTTGAATTTACCTCAGAGCCATCGCGTTTATTTGCGCATGTCAGATTTTTGTTCGAATGCTCATTCGAATATGTTAGCAGAGATATTCGAATGTGCACTGAGTTTCTTTTGGCTGCTCGGGTCATTCGAATGAATTTTAATCCTATTCGAATGAATTTCACGCTTTATTGTTCCTTACACGGCGAATTTCTCAGTCATTCGAATGCAACAGTACTTTTATTCGAATGAATTTCTAATTTTTCTCTTGACTTCTTCATTGCATTCGGATGACTTGGGAAGTATTCGAATCTAGAATTACTTGAGTTGCTTCTTATTCGAATTACTCAGCCTTCATTCGAATAGATTTCCTTTCTTTTTCAATTACATTCGAATGACTTGGACTTTATTCGGATATATCTTCACTGCTTTCAAACGATGTGCTTATCCGAATTTCTTCCAATGCTCGACTCATTCGAATGACTTGGGAAGTATTCGAATATGCACAATCTTACCTGGAGATCTTGATTTTTGTTACTTCTTATTCAAATTAGGCCAAGCTTATCCGAATACATACCTGATATCTTGCATATTCGAATGTAAGAATGATCTATTCGAGGTTCGCCACAAGCTTCGCCACGAGCTTTGCAACAAGCTTCACCACAAGGTCTTACCGCTAGCTTTGCCACTAGCTTCGCCACAAGGTTCGCCACAAGCTTTGTCGCTAGCTTCGCCACAAGGTCTTGCCACTAGCTTTGCCACAAGGTCTTGCCAGTAGCTTTGCCACTAGGCTTCACCACAAGGCTTCGCCGCTAGCTTCGCCACAAGCTTTGCCACTAGCTTCGCCACAAGCTTTGCCGCTAGCTTCGCCACGAGGTTCACCACTAGCTTCGCCACGAGCTTTGCCATAAGCTTCGCCGCTAGGTTCGCCACAAGGATTCGGCCCTGTTAATGCTGAGAAAATAGGTTAGAAGGCTCGCGGGAATCTTCCCCGTGAAGGCCCTCCGATGCCAAAGTCAGTCCCGAATCCCGATGAATATTCACGAAAAAATAGTCAAAGTATATTCAAAGTGATAAGATTTATCGAAGTTGGAGGTCCCCATTAATGTCCTGTAGCTGGGTATTTATAGGGCACGATTCTCAAGGATGGCTAGTGTCGACACGTGGCGGTTGCTGAATGGGTCAGAGCCAAGCCAAAAAGGTAGGGGAGGTTGCTTCGATGCGACCTTGCGACAACTGGGCCTTGCAGTAGTGTGCCTTGCGGCTAACACTGCCGCGAGGTAGCTTCTCCTCGCGGCTGCACGCCGCGAGGAGCAGCCTCGCGGCATGCGGCCGCGAGGCTGCAGCGCCTCCCGGGGTGCAGCCGCGAGGCTGCTGCGCCTCGCGGCGTGCAGCCGCGAGGTTGCACCTCGCGGCTGCACCTTGCCAGCTGGCGGCAATTGCCGCCAGCTTCTTTAATTCTCCCTTTTCTTTTTAAATTAATTAATTTTTTTTATTCCTCCTTTTTTACACGGCATAACAACTTCTAAATTTTCTTAATTAACTTAAGAGATTGATTAAATGAAATTACACCCTCAAATATAAATTTTATTTGGATTAAACTATCAGAAACTCAAAATTAATAATCTAAGGTTACTTGATAAGGTCGATTTCGTCCCCGCGTCCTCACGGGACCCATGTTTCATCACGAAACCATTTCAGGGTTAATCCTTACGCAAACCAGAGCCCCTTTAGGATTTGGTTGACTTTTCAAAAGTCCCCTACGATAATTGGATTTTTTAGCCTGAATCACAATTGTATCAAAAATAGTCTCGATTCCCATTTCTTTTAATACCATAAATCCTATCTCAGAACGCTCATCAGCACCACATCATTTTCCTTAGACATCAAGGTTCTAGGGCACTCCCTACGATTGATTCGATGACTTATTTTTACTATCAAGTCAATTTTTGTATTTTAATCTCACTTAAATTACGTGGCAACCTTATGCCGAAACAAGGTATTACACCTATAAGTAGGAGCAGGGCGTCACAAATGACCTGATTGAATTTAAGGTATGGTTTTATGTCAAATCCTAACTATTCAATAACCATGTTTCCATTCCAAATTTATGACTTGATAGGTTTTCATCAAAATACCTTTTGATTTCTACCTCAACTTGGCTAAGGATTTCCATAGTCATGAAATTATTGGAATACATAGGACATCATCTTATTTGTACGATAAGTGATGAATCCTTTATTGACACTTATAAGCCTTCAGATGTGGCAAGGCCATGCTTAGTGACAGGTTGTTAACGATTCCTTTAGAATCCAAATAGCACCAAGGCATAATCAGTCAAATATAAAACTATCATGATGTCTTAAGTCTAAGGACTAGTCTGCACAATTGCAACACAAGAATTCCAATTCGACATTGAACAATAACCATTAGGAATTTTGTAACTGGTCAGTTCAATGTACTTATTCTTCTAATAAACACCCACACATATGCACTAGTATCCTCACACCAATGTCCATGAAACAAGACATTCTCCTGATTGAGCATGCATCATATGTGCTAGTCTATCCGAGTTATTATTGTCCATTCCTAATAACTCTATGACTAGGAACATTTAAGATCAAGACTTATAAAGAATATGTTTCATGATTGTCATCTCTAGGTACAACCATATCCATTTGATCTATGGATTTTGTTAAGTGTAGATTGCAATAAATTATGACGAAAATCATTAATAACAAATAAAACATATGCCTTTGTAATAATAATTGATTGAATAAAAAAAATCACAATAAAAAATACGATCCTTTACAATAAATATAATTGGATTGTGGGGCATAACACTAAAACTTTTTATTTAAAAAATTTCAAAAATTAGGTATTAAAACTTACATGATATTTCAAAAAATTTCAAAAACTTATACTCTGGATATTTAGAATACTTAAAAATTAAGTATTAAATGCTTTAAAAATTAAATTTAAAAAAATTAAAAATATCAAAGATTCAACACCTAAAGATAAAAATATTAAATTTCAAATTAAGCTTCCTACTTTGATATCATTATTTGAATAAAGTTTTATACTAAAAATAATATTTAATCATCAATGATTTTTAAAAAGAGATTTTTGTTTCTTTTAGAATTGAATCATCCATGTTAAATTCTAAATGTCAAATTCTTATACATTAAAACTTACACTATTGATGTTTTTTTTTTAAAAACTTACATAAGATTTCAAAACTTACAAGATATTTCAAAAAAATTTAAAAACTTACACTATTGATATTTAGAATACTTAAAAACTAAGTATTAAATGCTTTTAAAAAAATAAATTTTAAAAAATTAAAAATTTTAAAAAAAAATTGGATTCCCCGATCGCCGCTGGAACCCTAAAGCTGCTTATGATGAATTGATTTAAAGTTGGAGTCCATATTGATTTAAAGCAGCTTATGATGAATTGATTGGAACCTCCTGAGTTGTAGTAGGAAGAGATTGACTCAAGGATGTTGGTTGGAAATATGGACCTCCTTGATATGATATGGATGGATTGTTTGGATGAGCAAGTTGTGATGGATTTGCCTCTAATCAATTTGTTTTGAGTAGGTGTCGAATGGAGAATGAGGAATAAATCTTTCATTTTGAAGGGATCATTGAGTTTTACTCAAGATGAGTGTAATTATCATGCCAAAAGGCAATTTCCTTGAAGACTTATTGAAAGTTATTTGGTACATTCTATTGAAAATAAAGGCTGGAAGATTGAAAGGAACATTAAATATTGTACACCAAATAAAAATTAAATCATCTAAGGTAAAACATGATAGGAACCACTCCCAATGTTAATGGATGTGGCAATGAAATGTTGAAAAACCCTATGCTCAGGGTCTAGGATTTCATGAGACGCAGGGTGCTTTACAGGTAGAAATTCCCCAAAGAAAAAGCTACATATCAACATGTTTAGAGTATTAGAAATCCAAGTTCTTGTATAAAATGATAGAAATAAATATGAAGACCAAAAGAACCCCTTGAGTTCTTTCCACTGGGAAACTTAAAAAATGTGTATCTTCCCTGTGAGAATAATACCATAAGAAAAGTTTATGATTGTAATGGAAGATGCAGAAGAATGGGAAAGGATTATAAATAAAGGTTATGTATATATATAATACCATAAGAAAAGTTGATGATTGTAATGGAAGATGCTGAAGCATGGGAAAGGATTATAAATAAAGGCTATGTATTCAAAAATTACTAATCAACGGTAACAGTTAAGAAAATGTATCTTGAATGAGTTGACTTTCAAAACAGTTGGCTTCTCTTTAACCCTATAATAAGTAAATCATCCTCAAAATCCTTATAGCAATTTCATACTTCAAACTTATAATTTATGAAAGTAATTGAATTAGACTAAACAACATCATATGCCAACACAGAGCTCGGCTATCAAGAAAGATGAATGTTACTAAAACCTCACCACACCTTAAAGAAATATACAAACTGTCGTGAGTTTGGAAAAGTTTTTTTCCTTAATAAATACAAAACAGAGATTTCAACAGATAGGAATGCGACAAACTCCACACCCTTATACATATATATATATATATATATATGCAAGAAAAGGGATGGTCATGGCTGCCCGCGGCCATAGCTGCCCAAGACGACACCCCAAAATCGCAGGTTTGGGGATGCCCAATATCCCCAAACCCTGCGATTTGGGGATGGCCAGCATCCCCGACTCACGAGGTTCGAGAATGCTGAATGGCGGGGCTCGAGCCTGTTAGTGTAGGTTCTCTAGACCCAATCAGATTGGGCATGTTGTACACTGACAATTATAATCATGTTTATTATTTGAATAAAGAGTTGTTCAAATTCACAAGAAGTCATTCTATTAGTTTCTTGTTATTATTGTAATAATCGAATGAAACTAGATAGAAGTCCATATGATGTATACTATGATTAATTTATAAAGATGTGAGATGATGCATCACAGTTTCTAGACATCATTAAACGTCCCAAGTTGTAGCAATGTCAAGAATGGACATTAACAATTGCGGAAAGACTTGTATGTGCTATGTTTTTGCTATGTGATAGCAATGGGGGTCTCACACCCATAGGCATGGGGATGCCTAGACAAGTACATAGGTGACCAATGTTGGAGAACGTGTCACTGGACATGACTCGCTATGAGAATCCATTTTGGTTATATGTTGATGGTATTCTCATACGAGATGGGTGTAACTAATTCTTGGACCTGAGGTTGTGACGGTCATCTCATAAGAAGACCGGTATGCTTTGACATCGTTTCGATGGGCCTAGACAAAGGCTGTATGTGGGCGATCGTTGGGTATATCGTGAGGCTTATGGGGTGCATAGCCAAGATGGGACTTGTCTATCCCTTGATAGAGGATGATGTATCTAAGGCGCATTTGGTGGATATTCACTTTAAATCCATGGCCATGGTGAAAGAGATCAATAAGGAGTTATTGATTTACTTTCTATTAAGTGAAGATATCCGGAAGACCGAAGAAAACTCATGTGATTGTTATCAAGCAACACATCGCCATACTTGAGATCACATAAGATACATTGACGAGAGGATCGAATTACACGGTAACCATTCTCGTGAAAGGTTATTTGCGGATTATGAATCCTTCTGAATAATTGGGTAGGCATGATGCCTTGCTAGAGGCCAATCTTGTCTTATGTGTTTGTACCGGCACATTGCCAATATATTCGGAAGTCTAATGAGTCATACGCAATAGGCACGGTTCCTGGCTTAAACTAGGAGAGTAGACGTATGGTTAAGTGGGACACTTCGGCAAGAAGTTGTGCCGTCATAGGTTCTCACGGAAAAAGAACAAATAGACGTAATGACGTCGATATGGCGAGGGGTCGTCATAATGGAAAGAGTTTCCTAAAATGGCATTGATTAAATTAGGAAGGAGTTTCTAATTTAATAATTTTCTATTTGTTGGAGTGGCAAATAGGAAATAAAATATATTTGGGCTTAAGTTAATATTTGGACTAAATTAGATTTAGGATAAATATTAAATTAAATATTATATTTGGACTAAATTAGATTGGGTCAAATATTAAAATAAATATTATATTTGGACTAAATTAGATTTGGGCCAAATATTAAATAAAATATATTTGGACTAAATTAGATTTGTGCCAAATATTAAATAAAATATATTTGGGCTTGAATTAGATTTGGGCCATAATATTTTATTTAACCTATAAAAGGATTGGGCCATTTAATTATATTTCTAGTTGGACTACAATAAGCCCACTTAAGATTCCAATTAAATTAGAATTAATGGTTTAGCCCAATCCATTAGGGTTTAAGAAACCTTAGGATATTTCCTTATAAATATCCCTTTATGGGTTGCCCAAAATTAAGGGATTTTTGGTGTCGTTTTTCAAGAGTTGAAAAACGTATTACCGCTCACTCTTCTTTGTTTTCTTTTAGCATCAATACGAAACGAGGGCGTTCTTTTACCGTCCATACACAAGCCGCGCAAAGGAGAAGAAGCTAGCACTCCTATTCCGCTCTCCTTGCCAATGAACGTGTGTCGCGTATCACGAGTTAGAGGTCGAACGCTTGGACGGCACGAATCCGCGAACGACTCGATAATCTAAAGGTTAGATTTATTTACTTGTTTGTGAATGATTTAATTTCGACGTTGATCAAATCGCCGGGATCGGGGTAAGTTCAAAAATTTTGAACTACTCTATTTGCCCCGTAGCGATCTTGCTAGACTTTCAGTGGTATCAGAGCCATCGTCGAAATATTTCAATTTCTTACGTGCTGATTTGGTTATGTTCTTATTTATGAAATAATTAAATAATTGTTGTGTTTGTATTTTTTTGGATTGCAAAACATTTTTGGTGAAAGGGAAAAAGATCATGTATGACACGAAAAGGCGAAAATCAGGGTTCGGGGTGCATACGGATGCACCGGGGTGTCGAAAGACCCAGCTGAGCGGGGCCGCGCGTGCTGGGCACGGCTTGGAGCCGCCTGGGGGCGCGCATGGCCCGGCTAGGCGCTGCCGCGCGCGCTGGGGCGCTGCCAGGCGCGGCCGCGCGTGTGCTGGCGCGGCCAGGCAGGCTCGCGCTCGCACGCATGGGGCGACTGGGCGCAGGCGCGACCCGCGGCCCGCGGGTGCGACCTGCGCGCCCGCGGACGACCCTTGTGGGCCGCGCTCGCCCCCTAGCGGGCCTTGCCACTCGCCCAACCGCGCCCCATGCGGCCCAGCCGCGCCCAGTTCACTTTTTAGGCTGTCTAGCCACCTCCCGGCCCCTCTCGCTCCCTCGGGCTTGGGTTTGACCCTTTTTCGGGGTCCCCGTGAAGCACCCGGGCTGACTCTTCAGTGGCCCAGTGCGTTCCGTACCCTCAGGTGGGGCCCGACCAAATTGTTTGGCTATTTTTAATTATTTTTATCCGATCCATGAGTGTATGACACTTATGGGCCGTGATTAAAATTAGGCCAGGGCCGTTAGTTGGGTTATTTTTTATTATTGGGCTGCTAGTGTATGTTTGACATACATTAGTTAATCCAAGGCCTGTTGAGCCTTGTTAGTTAAACTAATGGATGGAGCCCAAGCCCAACACAATTAAAACAATTTTGTTTTTTCCAAAATTATACAAATTTTCAATTTATTGAAAGCATTTCATTAAGATTGAAATAGATGTGTTATATGCGATCTCCGGAAATCAATTGACGGGCTGGGCCCGGCCCAACAGAACGACCCGAATCACCTAAGGCCCAGCAGAGCGGCCCAAACTCCACAGAAGCTCGCCAGACCCGAAGACCGAAAGCCATCAGTGCGGAGTCCCATTCCTTCGGGACTAGAAGCCAGATCGCTCATGCCAGCGAGCTCGCTTTAAGCGAGCTCGCTCAGACGAACTCCAAACATCACGACCTCAGCTCGCCGAGAGATACGCCTAGATCAGACGGCTGGAAGATCGCGAGATAATCGGAAGCGATAGACACTTACATATCGGAAGCAATCCGAATCCCTGAAGACAAGGGACCTATCCTTGATAATCCGAAACCAATAAGGAAAGCGCCATCAACGGAATAGACTTCTTCCATACTTAGGACTGATTCGCATTGTAAGCTACCCTACTCTATATATAGAAGAGGGGACGCCATTGTAAAGAGGGGAATGATCAGAAAATACATACTGTTACTCTGCTAGAATAGCCAGAGAACGGTCGTGGACTAGGCATCATTCTGGCCGAACCACGTAAAAGTCCTGTGTGTGTTTCTTATCTGCTTCAGTCTTCTATTCCTTGCCTTTTTGGTACCCGTTATCACATTGTGGGCTCTCGAACTCCGGTTGACTGTTTCCGTACGTCAACATCTTTGGCGCTAGAAGGAGGGCCCGCACTGATCGATAGCAATGGCAAGAGGAAGGAATGCACGAAGCTCTGACGCAATCGCCGATTTGCCTGAAAATCATCACAACCAACCGCACGATGATCCACTTGTCATGGGATCCGTCGCCCCCGCGACGGAAACCCTGGTTCCACTGGCTACCAGAGTCACTACCGGAATGCCCCCACGAGCTCCGGCCCAACCTGTCGCCCCAACCGTCGGAGTAGAGGCGGTTCAGGCCTGGCAGCAGCGTCAGGAGGCTCTGGAGAATACTGTTAGGCAGCTCGCTGATGCGGTCAGGGCCCTTGCCCGAGCCCAGCTGCAAATGGTCCTGAGACAACCAGAGTCGCTGTCACCCCGAAGACCTCGCCACCCGCGAGAGGAAAGACCCCCGCCAAACGAAAGAGAAGCCGATAGAGTTCCTTCGCCAGAAAGGTCAGTAAATTCCTCTAATTCAAGGTCCAAGGATGCGGACCTCCTGTCACGTCGCTCACCAGGGAGAGGAAGCAGGAGATCGTAGCTCCAACGGTCTGTGGACCAGGACACCGCCGTCGAGGAGTTGCTCCAAAGGGTGCAAGAACTGGAGGCACGACAAGGAGTTCGTGGCCAAAATAGTGGCTACGGAGAACGGACGCCATTCACAAAGGAAGTTGAACTCGAAGCTCTCCCTAGGAGATTCAAGGTTCCGAGCATACCACAGTACAACGGAGATAGTGACCCCTATGACCACCTGGACGCATTCAATGTCCAGATGGATCTGCAGACCACCAGCTCGATGGTGAAGTGCCGAGTATTCCCCGCGACCTTGGGCGACATCCCGCGCGCCTGGCTCAGAAGCCTCCCGTCTCGCAGCATTGGTAGTTGGGAAGAATGCCAGCGAAAGTTCCTCGGGCAGTACAGAGCTCTAAGACGGCAGCTCGCCCCGCCGTGCCACCTCGCCACGGTCTTCCAAAGGTCGGGCGAGCCCCTCAAAGATTACATCGCCAAGTTCCGGCGCGAGGTGAGTAACGTCGAAAGTCCCTCGGATGAAAGTATCCTGACCGCCATCTCGGCAAGTCTCAGGAAAGACGGGAAGCTCTACGAGAGCATCTATAAATCCCCCGTTGCGGATCTGGGAGAATTCTATGAACGAGCTGCAAAGGAGATCCGGTGGGAAGAAGCATTCGGGAAGAAGCCCGCCGGACATAGAGAGGAAGTCGGAAGCTCTAACCGAGACGGGAAAAGGAACGACGGGGGAAACAGAAAGGACAACCGAGGAGAGCGGTCTAACAATCAGGTAGCCAAGCGAGCTCGGCGGGAAGAACAAGAGGACCGACCTCCGAGACAAGGCCGTTTCAACAACTATACGGCCCTATCAGATTCTCAAGAAAGGATCTTCGCCATGGAAAGGAGGAGAGAGGATTTCGGGAGGCCAAACCCGATAAAAACTCCCAACAAGTTCAGAAATAGGGAGAAGTTTTGTGCGTATCACAACGAGGTGGGGCACGACACCTCTGAATGTTACGCTTTGAAGGATGCAATTGAAGAACTGATTCGAGGGGGCCGGCTGCGAGACTATGTGGTGCGACCTGCAAATCAGCCACCACAGCAGGTGAATCAACAACGACCGCCCCCCGAGGATGAGCGCGCACCAGCAGTTCGGACGATCTATACGATCCACGGCGATCCTCACCTCGCAGGCACATCGAACAGGTCGCACGAAAGGTATGTACGCGAGGCTAATCATGTCTTAGTGGCAGGATCTAACGAGCAGATGGGATCATCAAAGCGAGCTAGGATGGCAGTGAAAGAAATCACTTTCTCCGAGGAGGACGCCAGGGACATACACTGGCCGCACAATGACGCCCTCGTCATTCGCGCTCACATCGGCAACATGGAGGTGCGAAGAATAATGGTGGACACCAGCAGCTCGGTGAACGTGATGTACAGGGCCTGTTTCGACCAGATGGGACTCGGGCCCGAACAGTTGGGCCCATCCCCAGAGCCACTTTTCGGGTTCACGGGAGATGCAGTCGTCCCCATGGGACGAGTTAAGCTCCCATTCACAATTGGGGGCGAAGGTCGTGAAGCCACAGCGCTTGCGGAGTTTCTGATCATTGACTGCCCCTCAGCATACAACGTCGTGCTCGGGAGGCCGGTGATGAACGAGCTGGATATGGTCACCTCGACCAGAGCGCTGACCGTCAAGTTTCCAACCACCAACGGAACTGGATGCGTGCGGGGAGAGCAGCACCTCGCAAGACGTTGCTACGAGGACGCGGTCAAGATGGGGACCAGAGGAAAGAAAGTAAACGTGGTCACAAAGGGAGCGCAGCGACCTTCAAGTCGGAGCGGGGTGAGTTACGACCTGGATCCTAGAGAAGTGGATTGCGACAAGGCCACCGGCCCGGTGGAAGAACTTGAAGAGGTCCCGATCAGCGAGGTGGATGCTGAAAGATGCCTGAAGCTCGGGAAGAATCTGGCCCCCGAGGTAAAACGCCAACTTATTGAATTCCTTAAGACTAACCTGGATGTGTTTGCGTGGAATCACGAAGACATGGTGGGGATAGCACCGGAGGTCATGTCGCACAGACTCAACATAGACCCCAGCTACAAGCCGGTGCGCCAGAAGAGGAGACTGATGACTCCAGAACGCTACGCCGCCCTTAAAGAGGAGGTGGATAAGCTCCTGGCTAATGGGTTTATCAGAGAGGCTCACTACCCAGTCTGGGTAGCCAACCCAGTGCTTGTAAAAAAGAAGAACGGGAAGTGGAGGACCTGCGTCGACTTCACCAACTTAAATAAAGCCTGCCCGAAGGACAGTTTCCCCCTCCCAAGAATTAACCAGCTCGTGGATGCAACAGCGGGGCATCAGCTCCTCAATTTCATGGACGCCTACTCGGGATACAACCAGATCCCCATGAATCCTAACGAGGAGGAACACACGTCGTTTATCACCGATCGCGGGCTATACTGTTATAAGGTCATGCCGTTCGGGTTGAAGAATGCTGGGGCGACCTACCAGAGACTTGTGAACATGATGTTCGAAGCGCAGATTGGGAAAACAATGGAGGTATACGTTGACGATATGCTGGTTAAGTCTGAGCAGGTCGCAGATCATGCTCGTAATTTGGGAGAAAAATTCAAGATCCTCAGGAGCTACAATATGAAGCTGAACCCACTAAAATGTGCATTTGGGGTGGCTTCCGGGAGGTTCTTGGGATTCATGGTCAACAGCAGAGGTATCGAGGCCAATCCAGAAAAAATAAAGGCCCTTTTGGATATGAGGTCGCCTGTAAGAATGAAGGACGTGCAGAGCCTAACCGGCCAGGTCGCTGCACTAAGCCGATTTATCGCCAAGGCAACCGACAAGTGCATCCCTTTCTTCAATACGTTACGAAAAGCCCAAGGTTTCAGTTGGAGTGAGGAGTGCGAGCTCGCCTTCCAGCAGTTGAAGGAGTATATGGGGCAAGCTCCGCTACTTTCAAAACCCCGAGATGGGGAAAAACTGGTGATCTACCTAGGAGTGTCGGCGCATGCTCTCAGCGCAGCCTTGGTTCGGGAGGAAGAAGGGGTGCAATACCCTGTTTATTATATTAGCAAGAGGTTGGTGGACGCAGAAACGAGGTACACATCGATGGAGAAGCTCGCATACTGCTTGGTCATAGCATCGAGGAAATTACGTCCTTATTTCCAGGCCCATCAGATCGATGTTCTAACTAAGTACCCCTTGAGGCAGATTTTGCAGAAGCCAGACACATCGGGCCGCCTGCTGAAATGGGCAATTGAGCTCGCTCAGTTCGACTTGGAATACAAACCAAGAGTGGCAATCAAGGGGCAGGCACTGGCGGATTTTATCGCTGAATTCACTGAAACGACCCAAGTAGAAGGAGAGACCTCGGAAGGACCGTCCTGGGAGTTGTACGTTGACGGGTCGTCGAGCGAGCAAGGAGCTGGGGCACGAGTTATGCTAATAAGCCCGGAGGGCCACATAATACTATGCGCCCTGCGATTCGATTTTCGAGCTACCAATAACGAGGCCGAGTACGAGGCGTTGCTCGCAGGGCTGCGCTTGGCAAAGGAGGTGCGAGGTGAAGCACTGATAATTTTCAGCGATTCCCAGCTCGTTGTCAACCAAATACGCGGGGAATATCAGGCGAAGGGGGTGAAGATGGCAGCATACCTGCTCAAAGTACGCGAATTTCTAGTTCCTTTCCAACGGTTTGAGGTACGCCAAATTCCACGCTCTCAGAATTCCCATGCAGATGCACTGGCTCGGCTAGCTACTGCGCGAGATACAGAGTTTCTAGGGGCTATACCGGTGGAGTTTTTAGCCGTCCCTAGCATGGAGCAACCGGCCGAGACGATGGTGGTTCACGCATCCCAGGGCTCATGGATGAGCCCCATTCTGGCATACCTACGGGAAGGAAAGCTATCGACAGATAAGCTAGAAGCGCGCAGACTGCGAGCTCGAGCCGTTCGCTACTGTATCTACGATGAGGTATTGTATAAGCGAGGATTCACAGCTCCATTGTTAAGGTGTATTGAGGGCTCTGACTGTCAGACCGTGCTGGAAGAAATACATGCTGGGCATTGCGGCAACCACGCCGGGGCTCTATCACTAGCCCAGAAGGCCCTTCGGCAGGGATTCTATTGGCCTATGATGAAACAAGACGCGATCAACTTGGTGAAAAAGTGTGACAAGTGCCAACGGTTCGCTAATATCCCGCGGGCTCCACCGGCCTACCTTCAACAGATGAACAGCTCATGGCCGTTTGTTGTCTGGGGTATGGACCTGATTGGGCCGCTCCCAACAGCTCGTGGCAATTGCAAGCATGCCATCGTGGCAGTTGATTACTTCACCAAATGGGCCGAAGCGAAAGAGCTCGCTGAAATCTCCAGCTCCAAGGTACAAAAATTTGTCTGGAATAATATCATTTGCAGGTTTGGGGTCCCACAGCAGATAGTCACAGACAACGGAACTCAATTCACCAGCGAGCAATTCATCCAATTCTGCGAATCATTGGGAATCCAAAAGAGCTTCACGGCCGTAGACCACCCCCAGGCCAATGGGCAGGTCGAAGCAGTCAACAAGATAATCAAGCACGCCCTGAAGACGAAGCTGGAAGACAAGAAGGGCCCTTGGGTGGACGAACTACAAACGGTGCTTTGGGCGTATCGGACGACAGCTCGAACTAGCACACCTGAGACTCCTTTCTCGTTGGTCTATGGGTCCGAGGCGATGATCCTAGCTGAACACAAGGTGACCAGTCAGCGAAGAGCCACCTTTAACCCAGATGGAAATGGCGAACTCCTAGCCGCGAATCTAGATCTACTTGAGGAGGCTAGAGACACAGCTCGCCTACGGATCACCATCTACCAGCAAAGGGTAACGCGTTACTACAACAGAAAAGTTCGGGTCAGACGGTACAAGCTCTGAGACCGCGTGCTACGCCTAGTACTCATTGGCGCTCGAAAAGCCAGTGACGGCACACTAGGCCCGAACTGGGAAGGACCTTTTGTTATCCACGAGGACTTGGGAAACGGGGCATACCATCTGGCCAACATGGATGGAGCTGTCCTCCCGCGAGCCTGGAACGCGGAGCACCTCCGCCCCTACCATCAGTAAAAGTGTTTCCATTCTTATGTTCATGTTAAGATTTTTTAAGCTCGATTGAGATTAATAAATTTCTGGCTGATCAATTTTGTCGAACTTTGTTACCTATCCTCCACTACAGCACTTTAACATTTTTTGGGGAGGGGTAAAAAACCATGGTTTGCGAGCTGGGGCCCATTCATCTTAGTCGACGGGCTATGGTTTGTGGCTTATCTGAGCATTCCTCTTGGTCCTCCCCCAGGTCATGGTTCGCTAGCTGAGGCCCATTCATCTTGACCCAATGTCACGGTTTGGCGCCTACCTGGGCAACCACTTCCACCTCGGGCAAAGGGATCACTAGCTGAGACCCCCTTTCATCTTGAATAAAAATCATGGTCTGCGGTCTACCTGGGTGTCCCCTCCCGAGCCAACTACAAGCAGCGCCATGGTATGTTAGCTGAGGTCGCTATGCGACCTACCTGGACATATATATTGGCCGGATTTTCAAATTCTACGCAAATTTACAAGCAGCGCCATGGTATGTTAGCTAAGGTCGCTATGCGACCTACCTTGACATATATCTTGGCCGGATTTTTCAATTTCTACGCGAATTTACGGAAGTGCCCTGGTATGTTAGCTGAGGTCGCTATGCGACCTACCTGGACTTATATCTTGGCAAGATCTTCAATTTAACGCGAAGCTATTCCCCTATATACTATGCGGAAAATTAGCTAAAGACATTCCGCGACCTATCCGGACATTCATCTTAACTAAATTCTGGGCAGAGACGATGACCGATTTGGTTATTCTTATTATCCTGGCTTGGGAAGCAGTTATACGCAACAAACGCGACCTACGAGCGACTGATCTCTCGACTTAATCCGATCATAAAAAGCTCCTGGATACATTGAAAATCAGCACTTCAGGCTCGTCAGCAAGGTAGCTAAAGCGCTTAGGTGTTATTCGCAACCTACTGCTTAACTGAGGAAAGCATTAAGGACGGACCATTTGCGACCAACAATCAAACGATCTACCAAGCTACAATGTAAAGGAAAAACGCCTACATAAGCTACAAGGTAGCCCGAGCCCGCAACGGTCTCTGCTTTCCTACGAAGAAGTTGTCAGCTCCAAACGCCCTCCCACGGTGGACCTCACCTGCAGAAAAGCAGCTCTCCATCGCCATTGCCCTTGGTGTATATTCTGATACAGATTTCAACCGGAAAACTGTCTCAGAACATACACCAGGGCGATGGCAGAACGAGCGGTATCTTCCGATCCGTTCGACCTTCAGCAATTCTTCCCCAATCTTCAGCAACCTTCAGCTGTGACCCCAGCAGTCCGACAATCTCCCTCAGAGCCCGCTTGACAGGAAGGCAGCCTCAATAGAGACACCGCAGCTGAAGCACCATCGCCAGGATAAAAAGAAAGGAACCTCATGAAGTACGTCTCAAGGGGTCATATCAGGCTATTTATAGACCAAGGCTATTTCCAAAAACTGGCAATTATTCCCGAGAATATGACAAGTCCCAAGGCGACGGTCAAACTTCGCAAAGGGAAGAGAAAGTCGGCATTAGCTCCCAATCCGCACAACGAACTGCGAGCTAGGGGGAAGGAAGGTACGCCAAGTCTACAAGCTCAGTTTACAAGCTCGCTAAGGTGATTCCTGATTCTTTAGACGGATCGAAAAAACTTCTTACGCGGACCTACGACCTAAAGCTAGCTAAAGCTCGCTTTGACATGGTCTAACATCGCTACACGACAAGTCAGGTTTAAGTTTCGCCTCTTCAAAGTTTTTATTAGATTTACTTCAATTATTTGTGAATCTAAGGTTGCGATTTGAGGATCGATCTACCAAGGCCTAACTACCGAGATCGCCAAAGTTCAGTCAAATAAAAGCTTGCAGGGAGAAAACACACATGAAGCATGAAGACTTTGTTAAAAGAAAAACGTCTTACGAACAGAAATACAAGGAAAAACCCTAGCTAGGAGAAGGAGCCGCATTTTCGTCAAGCTGAGCGGGAACATCTTCAGTAGAAGGAGCGGCCTCGAGCTGATCGGGCTGGCTAGAAACCCCGGCAGCCTCTTTTTCAGCTGCCTCAGCTGAAAGCCTTGCGAACTCCTGGATAGCATCCTCGCCGAAGAAGGAGATGTCCAGCTCAGGATGAAATGTCCACAAAGTATACAAAAATTCGACTGAGTTCTCTGAGGCAGCATCCTCGCGCTCCTTGGCTACCCAGGCTCCGACCTCAGCTTCTTTATGGGCAAGCTCCTTCTTGAGCCCTTCCACCTCGCGGGCTGCAGCTTCAGCTCGCTCCTCAGCCAACAGCTGCGCTTTTAGACTCCCCTCCAGCTCGGTCGAAGCCTTCTTAAGCTTTGCGTTATAATCACAAAAGGCAAGAGCACTCGCAGACTTCTCTCGAAAAAGCTTGTCTTCGGCATTCTTCTTGGCCTCCTCAGCCCTCGCAATCCGGTCTTCCCGCCCCTCATAATAAACCCGCATCTTCTGGGTTTCCTCTGTCAGATAGGTGAGGTTGTCCTGCAGCTTCTTTTTGTCGTCTTTCAACTTCCCAGCCAAAGTCGAGAGCTTCTCCTTCTCCCTAAGGAGAACAGCGAGCTCCTCGGCTTGCTTCACACAGCTGAGAACGGACTGGAAAACAAGCAGAAAAGGCTAAACAAAACGAACAGAAAGGAAAGGAAAGGACGGCAAAATAAGGATGTACCAGAAGACCATGGCGAGCTGAATATAATGGAAGCCTTTCCCCCGTAACGTCCTCCTTCTCCAGAGACCGGACGGAGTTGCCCATAACGTTATTTAAGTTGTCCAGGAGGCAATCGAAGTAGACCCCTCCTGCGGAAACCTCTTCAGCTGCTGCCGCAGAGGGATCGACAGCCTTTTTTTTCTTCCCGGCCTGGACCCCGGTGGGAGACAAAGCCGACGCAGCCTTCTCTTGCTCCCAGAAGCCGAGGCCGCCTGACCCTCTTCTACCAAAGCCTTTCCACGGGCAAACGTAGCCACAACCACCTCGGAATCACGGATTGTGATTGTCTCGGTGGCGAGCTGAGCAGTTGGAATCACCAGGGCTTCGGCCGTAGGGGCTGCAGGCCCTTCAACCCTGGGCACATCCGCCTGAGCTCGCAAGGTTGGCGCTGGAGGAACCGTGGTAGAGGTCGCCAACGGTCTGTTGTGCGGAACGTATTTTAGCTTTACCATCCTCGGCGTTGATGAACCGGCTTGTTCTCTCTGACCGCCTTCGTTCGAACTTGAGCTGCGATCAGCCTCGTCAAGGGCCGACTTGACATCCCTTTTTCCCCGGATCTCGACGTCCCTCTTCTCTATCACCTTTACGTCGAGGGAGGGAGCGAGCCCAAACTTGCGAAGTAGGTCGTCAGATGGCTCGATATCGTCAGCGTCCGTCTTTACAGCACCGACCTTCTCCAGAAGCTCGACCTCGGCCTTGGTCAGGCTCAGCTTCTTACTTGAGGTATCTGAAAAAGAAGGCAGGCAGTCAAAGAGCGAGAGAAGAGCATAAAGAAAAAAGACAAGGGCATGAGCTCGCTTACTTGGGCATTGTACGAAGCCGAAGCTCGTGAGCTCGTGAAGGGAAGTGCAAGAGGCGAAAAACCACCGGGACTTGTAAGCCCCAACATTGGATTTGCCCTTTGCCTTACCCTTCGGCAAGAGCTTCTTATACTTGGAATTTAGGGCTGTGAGATAATACAGCCCGTTGCCTAAACTCTTGAAGGAGAAAAGGGACCTAATAACCCTAGGGGAAGGAGGCTCAAGACCTGCCCTCTTAAAAAGGAGGGCTAACGAAGAGAGTTGTGAGTAGGAGTTCGGAGTAAGCTGGAAGGGTGAAAGCTTCAGGTCGTTTAGAAGAGCTATCAAATAAGAAGGGACTGGAAGCCTAAAACCAGACTCCAGGTGTTGAAGGCTCAAAGCGATGAACCATTTAGGAGGGTTGGCAGCATGGTCCTCAGGAGAAGGAACCATGGCACTAGAAGTTGAAGGAAAATTATATTCGTTGACCCAAGAAATGAGCTCGCCAAGGGTCACATTAGAAGGATGACGCTCGAACACCTCGCGGGCTCCTCGCTCATCCCCAGATCGCTGAGACGAAGCAGTTGAGAATGACGAAGCGAGCTCGCAAGCATCCCCACCTCGCCGAGAGGTAAGCTCTTGGACCGTCTCCTCCCATCCTTCACACGGTTCCGAAGAAGTCGGGGTATCCATGTCTCCTATTTGGTAATCGCGACGCCTGTGACCTGAGAGGGACATCTACGACAAAATTAGAGTCAGGCCGCTGGGAGCGGACTGGCGCTCGCAAAACAGAAAAAAGCCCTAGACTCTTCCCATTCGATCAGGTCGCGCCGAAACCGCGAAGTAAGGACACTGCCTAAAGCAGGGGGCGCCAGAAACTTAAGCCCGGTGGATATCTAAAAGCAAGACTAAGCTCGCTTCGACAATCATAGGCCAAAAAGGGGGCCAAACGACGCTCTAAATACCAGAGGAAGACACATAGCCATCACGAAGAAGGCAGTACGCGGATAAATCCGAGAGATAGTAAACTAGAAAGCAAGACTAAAGGGGTTGCGAGGAACTCACCGGATAAACAGAAGACAAGCAAATGCCGAAGCAGGGAATGGCGGCGAAGGCACCCGAAAACTGGAAAGGCGGTCGCAGTCGAGACAGAGCAAGGAGACGAACAAGAGCCTTTGCACACAATGAAAATTCGAAATGATAAAGCGAAGGGGGAAGAAGGTAGTCCCTCCCGCTATTTATACTTTTTTCCCGGAAGATCCTGGTCGTCGGATCAAAAAACGGCTCATGGCATGCCCCAAGAAACTCGGCCGCACGACAGCTCGTGGGACCCACAGGCATGATCACGCGCAGTAATGGGGGAATGTGCGCATTTAAAGCAGTACGGGCAAGACGTGCCCTTTGAAGTGTTTCTCAAGGGACGGTTGGTCGTCCGAAATACAGCTAGATAGGTTGCGGCAACTGGAGCAGCTCTCAGTCCGCAGCTCGCACTAAGAGCTGGGGGGCTTATGTTATATGCGATCTCCGAAAATCAATTGACAGGCTGGGCCCGGCCCAGCAGAATGACCCGAATCACCTAAGGCCCAGCAGAGCGGCCCAAACTCCCCAGAAGCCCGCCAGACCCGAAGACCGAAAGCCATCAGTGCGGAGTCCCATTCCTTCAGGACCAGAAGCCAGATCACTCATGCTAGCGAGCTCGCTTTAAGCGAGCTCGCTCAGACGAACTCCAAACATCACGACCTCAGCTCGCCGAGAGATACGCCCAGATCAGACGGCTGGAAGATCGCGAGATAATCGGAAGCGATAGACACTTACATATCGGAAGCAATCCGAATCCCTGAAGACAAGGGACCTATCCCTGATAATCCAAAACCAATAAGGAAAGCGCCGTCAACGGAATAGACTTCTTCCATACTTAGGACTAATTCGCATTGTAAGCTACCCTACTCTATATATAGAAGAGGGGACGCCATTGTAAAGAGGGGAATGATCAGAAAATACATACTGTTACTCTGCTAGAATAGCCAGAGAACGGTCGTGGACTAGGCATCATTCTGGCCGAACCACGTAAAAGTCCTGTGTGTGTTTCTTATCTGCTTCAGTCTTCTATTCCTTGCCTTTTTGGTACCCGTTATCACGTTGTGGGCTCTCGAACTCCGGTTGACCGTTTCCGTACGTCAACAAGATGCGACAATCAATTAACATAATTATGAATGAATCAATTAGATTGATTGCATGGGTGTATGGTATGGATCGAGTCGATCATTTATTTTATGTTGGGAATGAATGCTTGTAAATTTGGTTTTTGAAATAGGGCCTGCGTGTCCTGCCTCTCTTATACTCTGATGTACATTCTCTTCTCATCTCACTCCCCCCGAATGTAACTCGGGGCTTCTGATTCTATGTAATGTATGTAGAATAGAATAGAGTAGTGATAGTTGTAGTTTGTATGAAGAGCAAGAGATTGAACCAAATTGAAGACAAGATTCGAAGACCAACGAAGGATTGGAGAATGTGCTTGAGAAGCAAGATGTGATTCTTCACCTAGGTTTGACCCACTAGCTTCCCTTCTATAGCTCGAGGGGGCTAGTCGTAGTTATCCATACCATACACCGGTTTGAGTCATTTATTATGCATTATTAATTTGATTAATTGCATGTGATGAGACCTAAGTAAATAAATAATAAATCCCTCATTAATATTAAGCCAACTTGCCTTCCATCATTATGAAGCATTAGGTTTCTAGTTAGCACTTGATTTGTTGAATCACTCAAGGTCATGTGTCACCTATGATTCCTATGTTTCATGGGCCATGAGATGTCCCTGAATGATGGGTCTGACTTAACTAGAAAGGTGGGGTTTGTTGAGTCACTCAAGGCCTTACTGAGTATAGAGGCAAAGATTGGGAGTCACATAAGATGTGTTTGATAAGGAGTTATCAACCCAATGAATCTAGAAGTTGCATGGAGATGCAATTGGTAGCAAGTACCTACCTAATCAATCCTAGCACAATTTGTTGAGTCACTCAAGGTTGTGCAAGGGGAGATGGGATTCTAGCCTACTAGGAAATCTTCCAATGGGATTTCCTGAGTTATGTCTTAAGGGTGGAAAACTTGTAAAAAATAGTGGGAGCAATCATAAAATGTTACTTCTTGAAATTTATGATTTCGTAATTCAATATGATTATAATAATATCTCTATTCAGTTGTTGATCCAGAATGTCTGGAAACATGTCGATAAGATTGATACTCGAGGGCAATAATACCTTCAATGAGACTAATTTCTATGACTGGGAGATCATCTTGAGGATAGTCCTCACGTATGATAAGATTCTCTATGCGATAGAGATATCTTCTTACGAAGCCACCAGTTAAGGAAATAGTAGCACATAAGGCCTAGGCGATGCACAAGGGTGATATGATCATCGTTTGGTATATCGTCTTGGCTGCCATTAAGATCATGGCTAGGCTCAAGGATCATTTGTTGAGAAGCATGTCATGGAGATGATATGTTTTATCAACAGGTTGCTAGAGCTAAACTTGGGTATGGATGCAGAAACTTACCCCAGATTTGGTGCTATAGTCCCTCCCTAAAAGTTATGGAAAAGACTCTTGGAGAGTGGTTGTCCATACCAAGGGAGACCAAACCTAAAATTGATTATAGGTTAAGGGAAGTGTTCTCTTAGTTGAAGGGCCCAAGGCGCACAGGGGCAAACCCAAGAGTAAGAAAGCCAAAAGGAAGAAAAGTTCTTCCATAGCGCAATCTGGAAGTGTCCAGAAGACTAAAACCCAAAGGGCAAAGAGGATGCAATCTATCTCCACTGTGATAAACCAAGAAGTGTAGAGTAAGACGAGTTCTACTCAAGACACTTAAGGTATTTATGTTATTGGAATTAATCTATCTACTTCAGATCAGTCCACATGGGTATTAGATACTGGATCTAGTGCTCATATTTACACTTTCATGTATGGGCTTAGGTGTACGAAGAGATTAATAATAATGAAGGATCATGAACGAGGAAACAAAGCATGCAACGGAAGCGTTTTAAAATCAAAAACGTTCCTCGTATTGATAAGAATCTAGGAGACTTACTTTTGCGGCTGATTACCGGACGGAATGGAGCGATGGGAGCTTCTTCGCGTTGTGGAGACGACGGCTGTCCTGCTAGCCTTCGGCTTCGTCGCATCAGAAACTCAAACGCACCCTTTCGATCTTCCGGAGTATGACTCGAACTCGTGGCCTCTCTTCGGTGAAGAAGAATGAAAAACGACTTGGATGAAAAAACAACTAAAGAGAGATATATATATAGGAAGAACCCTAGGGTTAAAACCCTAGTGGGCCAAACCCTAATGGGCCAAGATCTTTTAATTAATTTTCTAATTGGGTTAGCCCAATTAATTAATTAAAAACCCTAATGAACTATTATTTTATTCTAGCCCAATGGACCATTCTGAATAAAATAATTCTCTCTCAATGTGATTCATCCAACAAGCCAAATGTATTAAAAAATACATGAGTTACATCGAGCTACCCCGGGGACCAAAAGACAAATTATTCACGGCTACTAAAATGACCAAAATATCCCTGCTACCTAGTAGCTATATTTTGTCATTCTAAGTGTTCCAACTATCACCATATGGAAACACTGACCCCACGAATAATTTTGCATATGCCATGTCTTTGACCTACTAGTGTAATGACGAAAATACCCCTCTGCGTAACACCCATCATTTAGAAAGGAATAATGTACTAACACCTTTCCAAATGACTTCTACCATCCTTAGATCACTAGTCCAATAATTCGTGACTACTCGAATGTACTTGCTTATCACTGGGAGCTACCCAGAAGCACACACTCTTAAGTCACGTTCCCAGGGCCCTGGATTATTCGATTATTCTTGGACAATCACAAGGGGGTGAATCACAGAAACTATCTTGTATTAGTCTGTCTTAGCTAATTAGAAACCATACTCCCAACTCAAAAGGATATTGATCTTTGATAGACCTCACCTACAATGAATCTAAGAATATAGCTCTAGGTTCACTAGACCACCAACTAATACTCAAGTATTAGAGTACTCGTCCACGTAGTAGCAGTGATAGACTAGCTCCATGATAATTAGTACTTTGTCATTAGCTTCTATCACAGGTCCACTCTACGCATTCCAAATGCGCTTGTACAATTAGAGTAAACGGACTGTTTACTGGCTAAGGCAAGCCATCCTCCATTAGGATCTATTGCACAATGATCTTATCATGATAGAATGCCCAGTTCTATCAAAAGATCAAGAGTTATATTTTCTTGCTTATTAAGTACCCATGATTCATGCCTAACTGTGAAGAACGACCCATCACATGAATCACTTACTTAATAGCATGGACACCTTTCCAACAATTAAATGCAAATAATATATGTGCCATAAACTGAATAAAAGAAACATCATTACCATAAATTGAACAAAACGTGTCTTTAGGGCATACATTTCCAACAATCTCCCACTTGTACTCAAAGACTATGAAAATCCATAAGTTCAAAATCCATAAGTTCCCACCCCTATGACATCTAAGTGTCTTCGAAAGACCTTCTCTGCCAAAGGCTTGGTGAAAGGATCCGCTAGATTGTTTGATGTAGATATCTGGTCCACCACTATCTCATTCTTCTGGATGAACTCCCGAATGAGGTGGTACTTCCTCTCAATATGCTTACCCTTTCTGTGGTTCCTTGGTTCTTTGCATTGTGACACTGCTCCGGTGTTGTCACAATAGAGTATAATAGGCTTTTCCACATGTGGTACAACTCCTAGTTCCATAAGGAACTTTCGGAGCCAAACTGCTTCCTTGGACGCCTCTGATGCTGCTACATACTCAGCTTCCATGGTGGAATCAGCAATACAAGATTGTTTGATACTCCGCCATGAAATAGCTCCTCCAGACAAGGTGAAAACATATCCACTAGTGGATTTTCTTTCATCCTTATCAGCCTGGAAATCTGAGTCTGTGTAGCCTACTGGAACTAAGTCATCAGCTCTGTAGATTAGCATATAATCCTTAGTAGCCTTAAGGTACTTGAGTATATGCTTTACAGCCTGCCAATGTGCTTCCCCTGGATTTGACTGAAATCTGCTTATCATGCCTACAGCAAAGCAGATATCTGGCCTGGTACACAACATGGCATACATGAGACTTCCTACAGCTGAAGCATAAGGAATCCTACTCATGCGCGCCTTTTCTTCCTCTGTCTTGGGACAGTCCCTGGAAGATAAGCCCAATCCGTGTCTAAAAGGAATTAATGCCCCTTTACACTGATCCATACTGAACCTGACCAATATCTTGTCAATATAAGAAGATTGGGATAAACCTAACATTCTCTGCTTCCTATCTCTAAGAAGCTTTATACCGAGAATGTAACTAGCTTCTCCCATATCTTTCATGCTAAATTGACTTGATAGCCAAATCTTTATTGATGACAACATCCCTACATCATTTCCTATGATGAGAATGTCATCAACATATAGCACCAGAAAAGACACCTTTTCACCATTTGTTTTCTTATACACGCATGGTTCATCTACGTTTGGAATAAATCCATAAGACTTTATAGACTCATCAAAACGTTTGTTCCATGCCCTTGATGCCTGCTTAAGTCCATAAATAGACTTCTTAAGCTTGCAGACCATGTGATCTTGGCCTTTCACAACATAGCCTTCTGGTTGGGACATATAGATGTCTTCACTAAGATGGCCATTAAGAAAGGCCGTCTTAACATCCATTTGCCATATCTCATAGTCATAATGACATGCTATGGCAAGGAGTATGCGAATGGATTTAAGCATGGCTACCGGTGAAAAGGTTTCCTCATAATCGATCCCTTCTTTCTGAGTAAATCCTTTTGCAACCAACCTTGCTTTAAAGGTTTGCACCTTTCCATCCGCTCCCCTTTTCCTCTTGTATACCCACTTACACCCTATGGGTTTTACCCCTTCAGGTGTAGCTACAAGATCCCAAACCTGATTGAGATGCATAGACTCAATCTCGGCATCCATTGCAAGGCGCCACTTGTCTACATCGACATCAAGGACAGCCTCCTCGTATCTAGTGGGATCTTGTTCCTGATTGTCAGAGACTAGCTCGAAAGCTTCTCCTGTCCATCTATCAGGAACTTTAGTTTCCCTCCCACTACGACGAGGCTCCGTGCGTATAGAAACACTCGGTTGTGTCTCTTTTGGTTCCTCAATTGGGACACTAGATGTACCTGAAGTTTGTTCAAAAGATAACTTCTCATCTAGTTCTACTCTGCTTGAACCCTTAGTGGACATACTCTGATCATCCTCCAAGTATCTAGCATGAGTACTAATTAGTACTTTCTGCTCCTTAGGATAATAGAAATATCCACCACGAGTGCCTTTTGGATATCCTATGAAGTAGCATAATTCTGACCTTGGTTCCAACTTACTCCCCTTAGTCAAAACATAAGCTGGACAACCCCATATCTTGAGATGGTTTAGACTGGGCTTTCGTCCCGTCCACATCTCATAGGGTGTCCTAGGTACAGACTTGGAAGGTACCAAGTTCAGAATGTATGCTGCCGTTTCTAAGGCATATCCCCAAAAGGAAATAGGAAGAGATGCATGGCTCATCATGCTTCTGACCATCTCCATTAGAGTCCTGTTCCTTCTCTCACTGACTCCGTTCTGCTGGGGGGTCCCAGGCGTAGTCAATTGAGAAACTATATCGTGATGTACTAAGTAGTCCTTAAACTCTCCAAGAAGGTACTCTCCACCACGGTCTGACCTCAAAATTTTGATTAATTTACCTGTTTGACGCTCCACTTCAGCCTTAAACTCTTTGAATTTATCAAAAGAATCAGACTTGCGCCTCATCAGATAAATATAACCAAAACGAGTGTGGTCATCCGTAAATGTGATGAAGTACTCGTAACCTCCTCTAGCAGGTGTAGACATTGGACCACAAACATCACTGTGAACTAACTCTAATATGTCTTTGGCTCTACCTGCCTTCTGAGTAAATGGCCTTTTGGTCATTTTGCCCATTAGGCATGATTCACACTGAGGCCATTCTTCCAATCTCAATGAGCCCAAGGGCCCATCATGGATTAGCCTCTGAATCCGATTAGGATTGATGTGCCCTAATCTCAAGTGCCATAGATAAGAGTCATTAGATGATAATGTTCTCTTCTTATTAACTGGTTCAGTCTCAGAGTTGTTTATTTGACTTTTAATAGGATTAATATAATAAAGATTCCCAAATACGTTGCCTGAACAAATAACCTGTCCATTTCTACTGATAGTGACACCAGAATGGAACGAAACAGAATAACCATAAGAAATCAATTTAGAAACTGAAATTAAATTCTGTCTCAAGGCAGGAACGTATAAAACATCTTTCAAAATTAAAATCCTATTAGAATCAAAAAACAAATGTAAAACTCCCACTGCTTCAGCCCATACTCGAGCTCCACTAGCTACCAGCATTCCATGCTCTCCTTCAAGTAGAGTCCTTGTCTTTCTGAACCCCTGCAAAGAGTTACAGACATGATCAGTGGATCCTGAATCAACTATCCAAGAGGATGAAGATCCTACCAAACTGATGGATTCTAAGTAAAGAGCAATACCTGGTGCTTTCACCTTGAGGGCAGGACAATCCTTTTTCCAGTGTCCTTTCTGCCCACATTTGAAGCACTTGCCTTTGGGCTTGGCATCGGCCTGACTAGCTCCGGGCGGTTTGGGCTTGCCCCCTGCTTTGTTCTGACCCTTCTTCTTCTTGAAGTTCTTGGCTTTAGGGCCAACTCTAGGAGAAGATGCAGAATGAATAGCTAGAGCCTTTGAGGTAGGCTTCATGATCTTCTCTGCCGCCTGGAGCTCTTTCATAAGCTCCACTAGATTCATCTCTAATTTATTCATGTTATAGTTCAATTTGAACTGCGAGTATGAATCTGGCAAAGTCTCCAAGACCATGTCTACCTGACTCTCAGCATCTATCGTCGCTCCCAAGACCTCAGCTTCCTCGAAGTGAGCAATCATCTTGAGCATGTGCTCTCGAACTGATGCCCCCTCAGCCATCCTGGTAGTCATGATCGCCTTAAGAGCTTCCTGCCTTGCGGGCCGGCTCTTATCAGCGAACATGGTGTGCAATGACAGATCAATATCATAAGCAGTGGGCGTATGCTCATGCTTCAATTGAAGCACATCGGACATGGAAGCCAACATGTAGCATCGTGCCATCTCGTCGGCATTCTTCCATTCCGCCTCTGCCTGGCGCTCCTCGTTAGTGGAGTTTCTCCCAATTACAGGACAGGGGTCAGTCAGAACATACTTGTACCCCTCAGCTGTGAGTACTATGTTCAACTTCCTCTTCCAGTCAACATAATTACCCCCATCCAGCTTAGAATCCTTGAGGATCATAGCAAGGGGACTGAAAGAACCTCCACCAGACATTCCTGTACAATTTATAGAAAAATAAGACGTTTAGACAAGGCACATATAAAACAAATATTTTTGCACATAAGCTCATATTATGTCTTGAAAATAGATTTCCCTTAAACTATTATCAATAATATGTCATTTGGCTCTTAGAAGAACTAACAGAGCTCCGATAGGGAGGTTGATAATTCTCTAAGTTAAGTGTATAACCACCACAAACTAAACTTCCTGAATAGGAGATGATCTAGAGAATAGTTCCGTCGATAGGGCGGCCACTATCTCACATTCCCTACGGATAATCTTGCATTATTACCTCCAACGATAGGCCGGCCGATAACAACACATATCCTAGGTTTTAGTTATACCTTTACCATTAGATCTAGATCCTTATGGAATACCCATCCTATAGGGGGTCATGCTCAGAATGACACGAGGGCATCCACGATCTCTAATTAAAGGTGTGGAGGAAGCCATGGGGTCGTTGGAACCCCTCTCCCACTTAATCTTTTAAAATAAGGATTTTGATTAAAAACGTTTTTCCTTTTGGATTCCATTAATACTTAGAAAAATATCTAAACTTGAAAACACTCTCTAATCCAAGGATAAAAAAAACTTTGAGAGAGTAAACCATAAGTTAATTTTTCTTTTGATTAATTAACCCAAATTTAAACCTTATTATGAAATATCTAAGTCTACATTTACTTTCTATACCAAGGGATGAATCCTTTGAAAAAGCAAACTTGTAAACTAATTTCATCATTTGGTTTAATAAAACGTTTTCGTGAATTAACTCCACATATGATCACAATTGAAAAAGCACAATAAACAAGTTACATGCTTTTCTATTCATTATTCCTAAGTGACCATATAATTGATTAAACATCACATGAAATAAACATTAAATGTGGTCTTGTTTAATCCTAAGGTGGTTCCATCCTTTTACTAATTATTTTCATGCAACATATCACAAAGATAATCTAATTGCAAATAATTTAACCTCCAAGAATGGTTTTCAAATAAAACACCTAGATGCTAACTTTGAGGTTGGGGCGGGCGAAGCCGAAAGAGCTCCTCGCTTCAGCCGCCGCCTGCTCCATGGAACATCCAAAAAACTGATCTCTCGTGATGATCGATTCAAGCCCTTAGCCGAAGCCAGATCTGGCCGATTCTTCCATCACGTTCAGCCTGTCCAACCGATGGCTGAATGCTGGCTTTTGAAACCGCAATCTGTTCCAAAACAGCGCTGCCCAATCTGGCCGAAAACGCATCCTGTTTTGCATCACGAACAGCACCAACCGAATAGGGAAAAACGGGCCTCTTGTTTTGTTCGGATGATCAGCATTACAGAAAAATAAAGCTAGAAAAATCAACCATCAAAACTGGTTGTACATCCGCCTATACCCCAACCGCGAGGTTTACATTGAATCTATTTGAATAAACACAACCGATTACAACATCCTATACCTCCACTCATGAGGTTTACAAGGCATCTAAAACCATTCTTGGAGGGATCCATAAACGCAGAAAAACAGCATTTAAACAGTAAAAGGAACCACCCTTTTTCCGATTTTAATCCTAGGCATGCTCCTAGATTCAAACCAACAAAACCGTGGAAGATTGAAAGGGTGCGTTTGAGTTTCTGATGCGACGAAGCCGAAGGCTAGCAGGACAGCCGTCGTCTCCACAACGCGAAGAAGCTCCCATCGCTCCATTCCGTCCGGTAATCAGCCGCAAAAGTAAGTCTCCTAGATTCTTATCAATACGAGGAACGTTTTTGATTTTAAAACGCTTCCGTTGCATGCTTTGTTTCCTCGTTCATGATCCTTCACGTGGTATCAGAGATAGACTAGCTCCATGATAATTAGTACTTTGTCATTAGCTTCTATCACAGGTCCACTCTACGCATTCCAAATGCGCTTGTACAATTAGAGTAAACGGACTGTTTACTGGCTAAGGCAAGCCATCCTCCATTAGGATCTATTGCACAATGATCTTATCATGATAGAATGCCCAGTTCTATCAAAAGATCAAGAGTTATATTTTCTTGCTTATTAAGTACCCATGATTCATGCCTAACTGTGAAGAACGACCCATCACATGAATCACTTACTTAATAGCATGGACACCTTTCCAACAATTAAATGCAAATAATATATGTGCCATAAACTGAATAAAAGAAACATCATTACCATAAATTGAACAAAACGTGTCTTTAGGGCATACATTTCCAACAAATAAGAGAAGTGTACCTACACGTGGAAATGGATCAAAAGTTGATCCATTAGTTGTAGGGACCTATTTATTGACATTGCCCACAGGGCTTGTATTTGAGTTACATAATTGATACTATAATCCTAGTTTGACTAGGAATATAATTTGTAATTCTTGTTTAACAAGGATGGATATTCATTTTTATTTAAGGACAATAGTTGTTCATTTGATAAAAATGAGTTGTTTTATGGTAAAATAACAGTACGTAACAGTTTGTATGTCCTTCATGTTGATACTCCTATCAATAACATAAATATTAAGCGACTTAAATCAGGTGATTTAAATAGCACTTATTTGTGGCATTGTCGCCTTGGTCATATAAATGAGACTCGCACATCCAACTTGTATAAAGTTGGATATCTTGGCACATTTGATTATGAATCATATGGTGCTTGCAAATCTTGTTTGCTTGGCAAAATGACTAAGTCTCCTTTTAAAGTAAAAGGAGTGAAGGCCACAAAACTGCTAGGGCTTGTGCACATTGATGTGTGTGGACCCACATCCACCCAAGCTCGAGGTGGGTATGTCTGCTTCATAACCTTTACTGATGATAGATCATGTTTTGGTTATATGTATCTTATGAGACACAAATTTGAGGCTTTTGAAAAGTTCAAAGAATTCAGATTTGAAGTAGAGAAACAAATTGAGAAAAGCATCAAAGTACTTCGATCAGATCGAGGTGGTGAATACTTGAACAGTGAGTTTCTAGATCATCTAAAGAAGAATGGGATTCTCTCACAATGGACTCCACCTGGAACACTAAAGATGAATGGTGTGTCTAAAAGGAGGGATATGACCTTGTTGGACATGGTCTGGTCCATAATGAGTCGCATTGAACTCCCTATTTCATTTTGAGAATACGCACTCCTCACCGCGATCTTGGTTTTGAACAGGGTTCCAAGTAAATTAGTTACTCAAAATCCATATGAGATATGGAAAGGAAAGAAGCCAAATCTGTCTTTCCTTAAGATTTGGGGTTGTTAAGCTTTATGTCAAGCGTGTTGACAATAATAAGCTAAAACCCAAATCGATGAGATGTTTGTTTGTGGGATATCCAAATGAATATTACTTTTACCACCCATATGACTAAAAGGTGTTTTGTTGCCAAGCATGTGGTGTTCCTTGAGAAGGAATTCTTAGAAGCTGTGGCTAGTGGGAGGAATGTTAAGCTCGAAGAGATTCGAGGCGAACCACAAACAAATATTTCCCTCTAGGAACTTGAGAAAGATCAGACACAAGAAGTTGTGTCAACTCCCCAACCTTCTACATAAGAACCTCATAGGTCGACGAGGGTTCATCGCGAGCAAGAGAGATATGGATTTCTCATCTTGGCACATGGAGATGTGTTTCTAGATGAGAACGATAAGCCTACTACCTATGATGAGGCAATGTCTGACATTGACTCTGGGTTATGGTGGATGGATGACAAAACAGTTTTCCTTAAAGGAAACCTGGTCGAGGATGTGTATAAGACACAGCCTGACGGTTTTGTTACCCATAAACATGCAAATAAGATTTTCAACTTGCAAAGATCCATTTATGGACTAAAGCAAGCATCCCAGAGTTAGAATCAATGTTTTGATGAAAAGATCAAAAGGTTTGATTTTTCACAAAAGGGAAATTGATCCTTGTGTTTACAAGAAGGTTAGTGGGAGCGCGATTACCATTTTTAGTCCTATATGTGGACAATATATTGCTCATTAGGAATGTTGTTCCTATGTTGCAATCGGTTAAAAGATGGCTTTCAAAATATTTTCTCCATGAAGGATTTGGGAGAAGCAGCCTATATTCTGGGAATAAGGATCTATAGAGATAGATCCAGGAGGTTGCTAGCACTCTCCCATAGCGCGTACATTGACAAGGTGCTAAAGAGGTTTAGCATGGAAGATTCTAGGAGGAGAAGTCTTCCCATGTCACATGGAATACATCTCTCCAAGGCTATGTGCTCGAAGACACAAAATGAGAGAGATAGGATTAGTCGAGCACCATATGCCTTGGCTATTGGCTCGATCATGTATGCCATGTTATGTACGATGCCTGATATCGCATATACTATGAGCATATGTAGTAGATATCAAGCTGATCCAGGTGAGAAACACTGGATTGCTGTGAAAAACATTCTTAAGTACTTGTGAAGCACTAAAGAGATGTTTTTTGCCATAATGGAGAATGAGAGCATACCATGAAGGGGTTCATGGATGCTAGTTCCAATTCGACCATGATGATTTTAAATCACGTGTAGTCGAAATTCATATTCTGCCTATATGGCTGGGCCATGAGTTGGAAGAGTTCCAACAAGAGATAATGGCAGATTCAACAACTGAAGTCGAATACATAACAACCTTCAAAGCACCTAAGGAGGTTGTATGGATCCGTAAGTTCATTGATGAACTTAAAGTGGTGTCCAGCATTGTTGATCCAATAACAGTTATTGGGATAATAATGGAGCCATTGCGTAAGCGAAGGAACCACAATCTCATCAACGGACCAAATTTGTATTACGACATCACCATATGATGATGGAGATTATCAACTGAGGTGACATATAGAGAAAGTGTCGACGGATGACAATGTCGTAGATCCCTTGACTAAAGCTCTGTCCTAGGAGAAACATGAAAGTCATGTTCGATCATCAGGTATAAGATACATGAGTGATTAGCTCTAGTGCAAGTGGGAGATTGTTAGTGTAGGTGCTCTAAACCCAATCAGATTGGGCATGTTATACACTGACAATTATAATCAGGTTTATTATTTGAATAAGGAGTTGTTCAAATTCATAAGAAGTCATTCTATTAGTTTCTTGTTATTATTGTAATAACCGAATGAAACTAAATAGAAGTCCATATGATGTATACTATGATTAATCTATAAAGATGTGAGATGATGCATCACAGTTTCTAGACATCATTAAATGTCCCAAGTCGTAGAAATGTCAAGAATGGACATTGACCATTGCAGAAAGACTTATATGTGCTATGTTTTTGCTATGTGATAGCAATGGGGGTCTCACACCCATAGGCATGGGGATGCTTAGACAAGTACATAGGTGACCAATGTTGGAGAACATGTCACTAGACATGACTCCCATGAGAATTCATTTTGGTTATATGTTGATGGTATTCTTATACGAGATGGGTGTAACTAATCCTTGGACCTGAGGTTGTGACGGTCATCTCATAAGAAGACCGGTATGCTTTGACATCGTTTCGATGGGCCTAGATAAAGGCTGCATGTGGGTGATCGTTGGGTATATCGTGAGACTTATAGAGATGGGTGCATAGCCAAGATGGGACTCGTCTATCCCTTGATAGAGGATGATGTATCTAAGGCGCCTTTTGGTGGATATTCACTTTAAATCCATGGCCATGGTGAAAGAGATCAATAAGGAGTTATTGATTTATTTTCTTTTAAGTGAAGATATCCGAAAGACCGAAGAAAACTCATGTGATCATTATCAAGCAACACATCGCCATACTTGAGATCACATAAGATACATTGACGAGAGGATCGAATTACACGGTAACCATGCTCGTGAAAGGTTATTTACGGATTATGAATCCTTCTGAATAATTGGGTAGGCATGATGCCTTGCTAGAGGCCAATCTTGTCTTATGTGTTTGTACCGGCACATTGCCAACATATTCGGAAGCCTAATGAGTCATACGCAATAGGCACGGTCCCTGGCTTAAACCAGGAGAGTGGACATATGGTTAATTGGGATACTTCAGCAAAAAGTTGTACCGTCGTAGGTTCTCACGGAAAAAGAACAAATAGACGTAATGACGTCGATATGGCGAGGGGTCGTCATAATGGAAAGAGTTTCCTAAAATGGCTATTGATTAAATTAGGAAGGAGTTTCTAATTTAATAATTTTCTATTTGTTGGAGTGGCAAATAGGAAATAAAATATATTTAGGCTTAAGTTAATATTTGGACTAAATTAGATTTGGGACAAATATTAAATTAAATATTATATTTGGACTAAATTAGATTTGGGCCAAATATTAAAATAAATATTATATTTGGACTAAATTAGATTTGGACCAAATATTAAATATTATATTTGGACCAAATTAGATTTGGGCCAAATATTAAATAAAATATATTTGGGCTTGAATTAGATTTGGGCCATAATATTTTATTTAACCTATAAAATGATTGGGCCATTTAATTATATTTCTAGTTGGACTACAATAAGCCCACTTAAAATTCTAATTAAATTAGAATTAATAGGCTAGCCCAATCCATTAGGGTTTAAGAAACCCTAGGATATTTCCTTATAAATATCCCTTTATGGGTTGCCCAAAATTAAGGGATTTTTGGTATCGTTTTTCAAGAGTTGAAAAATGTATTGCCGCTCACTCTTCTTTGTTTTCTTTTGGCATCAATACGAAACGAGGGCGTTATTTTACCATCCATACACAAGCCACGCAAAGGAGAAGGAGCTAGCACTCCTATTCCGCTCTCCTTGCCAACGAACGCGTGCCGCATATCACGAGTTAGAGGCCGGACGCTTGGACTGCTCGAATCCGTGAACGACTCGATAATCTAAAGGTTAGATTTATTTATTTGTTTGTGAATGATTTAATTTTGACGTTGATCAAATCGCCGGGATCGGGGTAAGTTAAAAAATTTTGAACTATGCTATTTGCCCCGTAGCGATCTTGCTTGACTTTCAAAGCCCTAGGTAGCCATGGCCGCCCTCTTCCTCTATTTTTTTGTATAAAATATATATTTATATAATTGTGTGAGTGTTGGGATGGTTATGTGAGAGAGAGAGAATGAGAGAGGGAGAGAGAGAGAGAGGCAGTGAGGAAGGATGGGATGGTTTTGAGGGGGGGAATATGTTGGGTATTTAATCTCAGTCATTGATCAACATTCAAAACTCATCTCAACTATAGGATTAAAATGTATCTCTAATACATTTTAGACATTTTCAAAAATCGTTCTACTTTATTATATATATATATATATATGGGGTTACGATTTTAGGGAGGTTGTAATTTTTCAAAATCTTTAGTTAGTTAACTAGATTTATGGACAATAATTAATTAAATATTATAAGTTTGTAAATTCTTTTTTGAGCAAGTGATATCTTGTCATTAAGCTAGAGAGAGTGGGAACCCAAAACCCAACTTAATCCAAGTTAATAAATAGAATTAACTATTACCCTATGTGTATTCAAATTAATTGTTTTCCTTAGGTTTCTATAACTGAAATGAATAGTCCAGAGGGCAAACAATGATGCTTAATTCATTAATTAATTGATTCCAATTAAACTTATGTAGATTTCAATAGGGTTATGTTATTATTCATATGAAAAAAAGCCTATTCAACTCTTTCCATACGTTGAAAATTAACATTATTATTTCAAATCAACTACTTCTATTGTGAATATATAAGAAAGTAAATTAATGATGTTACATTCATTTGTTGGTAGTTAGTTATTGGTTCAGTGCTTAATTTGTTTTGATATTCTTGTTATTGTTTGAAATTTGGTTTCCTTGGGATGTTGTTGCTCATATATATGCTTTTAAGGGATGCTTTTAATTTCTAAGTTCTAATTGATGAGAATCATGGAGGGACAAATAACAATAAGGCAATCGGATCAGTTAATCGAGTCAACCGTGTCGGAATTGGATGAATATTAATTCCTTTTTGACTAGGATTCTTGTTTAGTAAGTTATTTACTTATTTCCTATATAGTTTAGGATTGAGTTAGTTTTATTATTCCAACTTATAGTTGGAATTGGATTAGCTTAGTTTTATTAGTCCAACTTGTAGTTGGATTGGGTTACTATTGTTATTCCTACTTCTATTTGGAGTGGACTAACTAAAACCTATTAGATTTAGGATTTAGTTTATGACTAGGATTTGGATTTTTATTAGTTTTGAAGTAGAATTATGATTTAATTATTTTTGCCTATTTAAAGGCTTTTCCATTGTGAAAAAAAAAGAAAAGAAGATTATGAATTGAATTTGAGAGATTTCTCTTTTCTATCTTGTTCTTCAATGAAATTAGCTTCGAACTTATCAAATGAGTGATTTCTTTGTGGCGTTCAAATTCTGAACTTATCAAAGATCTGGGCAGTCTTTGTGGCGTTCAACAACACAATTCTTGGTTCTTGTTTTTGCATATTAACGGGTCTAGATTTTAACATAATCTAAGTTCTTGGTTCGTGAATCAACGGGTCGAGAATTATTTGCCTTATATCCAATTTTGGCTTTTCTGGGGTTCGTTTCAATCTTTTGTGGGTTCCTTAGACTTCATTCCATTGCGGGTTCGCATCAGTTGCTATTAGAGCTCCGGAGCGCGTATCAGTTGGTATCAAAGCTTTGGTTCTAAAATCAGGTATTATCTATCCTTTTTTTTTTTTCATTCCTATATCATGAAAGATGCTTGAAGGTTTGGAAAGAAGGCAACCACAAAAATATCATGATTGGCAACATCGGCGTGATGTTTGGGCTGAATTTAAGGAAGAATTAAAGTTCATGGGAGTGTTGGTGAAACGTCTCGAAAAAGAGAAGATCAAAGAGAAACATGAGATTGAGAGTTAAGAAAAAGGTGAGCATGATAGTAGCGATCAGAATGTTCATACCATTGAGGTTGAAGAAGAAGACGAGGGCGAGATAAAAAGGAGTCTCATTATTGAAGAAAGAAAATTTGAGAAGGCTCTCATGGAAAATCAACAAATAATTTTACACGAGTACGAGGAGCCCTACCTTATATGTGGAGAAACTAACAAATCTGTTCCAAGTTTGGTTAATTTTTTGTTGCAAGATTTCGAGGATGTGACCTTTGAACTTGGTGAACCATTCCAAGTACTTGGGAAGATTCATGACTATGCCAACAAGCTGATCATTCCAATTTACGATTCGAGGACGAATCGTCTTGAAGAGAGAGGGAATGATGAGAATCATGGAGGGCCAAATAACAATAATGCAATCAGATCAGTCAATCGAGTCAACCGTGTCGGAATTAGATGAATATTAATTCCTTTTTGACTAGGATTCTTGTTTAGCAAGTTATTTACTTATTTCCTATATAGTTTAGGATTGAGTTAGTTTTATTATTCCAACTTATAGTTGGATTTGGATTAGCTTAGTTTTATTAGTCCAACTTGTAGTTGGATTGGGTTACTATTGTTATTCCTACTTCTATTTGGGGTGGGCTAACTAAAACCCATTAGATTTAGGATTTAGTTTATGACTAGGATTTGGATTTTTATTAGTTTTGAAGTAGAATTAGGATTTAATTATTTTTACCTATTTAAAGGCTTTTCCATTGTGAAAAAAAGAAAGAAGATTATGAATTGAATTTGAGAGATTTCTCTTTTCTATCTTGTTCTTCAATGAACATTGCTTCGAACTTATCAAATGAGTGATTTCTTTGTGGCCTTCAAATTCTGAACTTATCAAAGATCTGGGCAGTCTTTGTGGCGTTCAATAACACAATTCTTGGTTTTTGTTTTTGCATATCAACAGGTCTAGATTTTAACATAATCTAGGTTCTTGGTTCGTGAATCAACGGGTCGAGAATTATTTGCCTTATATCCGATTTTGGCTTTTTTGGGGTTCGTTTCAATCTTTTGTGGGTTCCTTTGGCTTCATTCCATTACGGGTTCGCATCAGTTGTTGTCAAAGCTCTAAAGCGCGTATCACTAATTAAAAAGAGTATCACTGCTGTTGGATTTGATGGTAACTAAACTGTCACATGTACGTTTTAGGTTTAATTAGGTGTTGGGATATCTTCTGGTTGTGCCTCCCCATGCTGAGTTTTGCTTGTATCCAGCAGCTGATCGTGATATCAGTTTTTTCCTTAATTCTATTTTATGGAATTAAGATGCATGTGGTTTGGTCTTGTTATATATATAGATTAAGGGAAAACAAACATTTTACATCAAACTACATATTTGAAGAGTATAAAAAAATTTTAATTTGTAAAATACAAAGATAATGGACCCATCCTGCAACACCCGGTGTTACAGGTGTTAAAAGAATAGGAAAGAAAGTGAGAAAAATTCCAAAAATGCTCTTGAGAAGGTGTTGAATCCTTGAGATTGAGGGTGCCCTATGAGAGGGACATTTTGGTAATTTGGATAGCGAAGTCCAATAAAGGGTAATTTGGTACATTGGAGATAATTCCAAGGTGGAATTGAATATGGAAGTGAATTAGTTCCCATTTTACATTATGTGGAAATAAATGGGATTGAAAATTCACAAAGGGTGTTTTGGTAATTTTGGAGAGAAATTCCATAAAGGAATTAATTATGAGAAAAGGAGGAAATTAATTATGGGAGTGGAAATAATTAATTGGTATATTTATATGGGGGTGCCACATGGATGGCTTAGATTTAGTCTTGGAAGCCAAGGTTGGTGGCATGGAGTGACACTTGGCAAAGTGGTGTCCAAGATAAATGAAGATCAAATTAATTGCAAAAGAAATTGGAATATGGTCATTCTTGCAATTAATGGGAGACATAATTACGTTGCATAAAAAGGAAAATGCAAAAGAAAAAGAAAATAGTCAAGCATTAATGGGGGAAAATGGGAGACTAAAATAAATGGGAAAGAAAAGCATTATGTCTCTCTAAATTGTCTTTCATATTTAATGTGGTGAAATTAGTCCCAATTAAATAAATGAGAAATGGGATATTTTATGGGATTTGGAGACATGATCCAATGGTTGGGATTAAGCCTTGAAATATGGGGATTTAATAAATGGGAAAAGCCTTGAATTATGTCTTTCAAGGTTGATGGCATGAAAATTTCTCAAATTAAATAAATAGAAAAGAAAATCTATTTATGGAAAGGAAGACTTGATCCAAGGGTGGAGATTTAGTCTTAAAAATCTAATGGTTGAGATGATTCAAGAGAAGTGGCATGGATTGCCACATGTAAAGGGATTTTAATGGTTGAGATCTAGTCTTCAAAGGTAAAAGAAATCTAATGGTGGAGATTAAAGAAGACAAGAGCACATGGATTGTGCTTGTTATGGAAGGCTAGGATGTATTCTTCCAACTTAAGTGAAATCCTAGGGCTAAGATTTATTCTTGCCATGGATATAAAATAAGTGAATTAAAGGGGAATTTTGGCTATATAAAGGGAGGTAGAGAAGAAGGCTAAGCTTTTTGGCCAAATGCTTAGAGGAAGAAAGGAAAGAATGGAGAAGAAAGGAAGAAGGAAATGAAGAATGCAAAGGGGTTTCTTGAGAAAGAGCAAAGGTTGAAAGCAATGAAGGCCTTGAAGTTAAAGCATGTGGAAACTTCAAAGAATGGGAAAAGGTAAGGGATAGCCCCATGGGATGGTGGCTTGCAAGTTGTAAGTATGATGCATGATTTCTATGTGTGCATTGGCATGTGTTTGTGCTAGGACCTATGGCCATGAGGTTGAGTGGGGTAGGGTAGATTAAAGCCTCAAACCAAGGTGGTTGTGAGGATGTGGAAGCCCTAACCATGTTGCATACATGCATTGGCATCACATTTATTTTCATGTTCATACTATTGTCATTGCACCCTTATTGAGCTTAATAGCTCATGAGGTTTTTATCCTCACCATGTAGGTATCTCATGTGTAAGAAGGAAGGGATCTTGGAAGGTTAAGCATACTTGATGAAATGAAGACCCTAAGGAACTCATGTAATTTAGCTTGGGTTTAGGAAGCCTAAGCATGTTGTAAATTACCTTTATTTTTTTGATGTATGATGTAGCAAATATATTGTAAAGCTACATTCTTAATAAAAGGGGATTTAAGCATCAAGGGGTTGTGTAAGCTTTGTTGCAAATTAGTGAATGGTTGATGTGTGTTGTGGAAGCATCAAGAATTTTGTTTAAGCCTTATTTGTGGAGAAATAAAGGTAAATCTGAAGAAAAGTGAGGTATTTTATTTATTTTAATTTCTGGAAAAAAAAAAGAGAAATTGGGTTTGGAAGCCCCAAGAGGAAAAAAAAAGGAAGAAGAGAAAAAAAAAAAAGGGAGGGCAGCAGTGGGCTGCTGCATTAGCAGCAGGCCGCAGGCGGCCAGGGGCGCGCAGCCGCGCAGGCGCGCGCGGGCGCGCGGCCGCGGCAGGCGCGCGGCCGCCCCAGGCAGCGCGTGGCCGGTCCCAGGGAGGGCCCAGCCGGCCGTGGGGCCCGCGCGCGGAAAAAAAAAAAGGGGGAAAAATTTCAAAAATTAGGGGAATAAAAAGGGAAATAATAGGGCCCAATTTTGGGAGATTTTGGGCTATAGAAGAAATTATAAAATCCCCGAAGGAGTCCCCGAGCGATGAAATGTTGGAAAAATTGGAGGATTTTTCCGAGTATGAGTTTTTCCCCTTAGTTTAGCCCGGCGTTAAGAAGCATCTTGAAGCCCTTGGGCGGTGTAGCGGGTTATTTCTTCATTTATAAGAAACTCGCGAGGTCCTAGGGTGTTTATGGATCCTGGGTAAGCGAAGGGCCAGACGAAGCCTAGTTCCCACCTAGGGCGTTTCTTCTTGAAACATAGTCCGCCCTTCATCTCAGACCGGGCAGGTGAACAGTTCGGGTAATTGTTCACGAGTAACTCCCGTAAGTGGGGGCGGGGCGTTACACATCCCCTCCTTGACTCCACCCCACCACCTCCCATTTCTTTAAACAAAGTGAACACCTTTATTAAAGAACAAAGGTTGTAGATACGATGATAGCAAGCAAGCTACTAGTAAACAATCACTATCAAATGAATTGAAATGACATTACTGTAATATTTAGGTAATTCGAGAATACTTAATGATTATCAATTTAATTGGGAGCCACTGATAATTATTAATTTAAATTAGGAGCGGTTAGTAATTAATAATTATTGTAGTTATGGTGACTATCGATTATTTGTGAGTTTAAAGAAAAATATTAAATTATTTAGAGATTTAAGGAAAAAATAATACTTTATGTGGTTTGAGGAAATAGGAAATTAAGGATAATTAATTAAATTATTTAAAAATATTTATGGAAATAATGATGGAATTAATTGGGTGAATTTCTGAAAATTTAGGGTGTAAGTGAAATAAGAAGGAATTGGAGTTTGGGGGTGTGTGTGTGAATTTTGGAAGTTTCAGGGTGCTGGTGCAAATTCAGAAAGAGGGCCAGGCGTCTTCTTAAAATTAAATTGGTGCGTATTAATGTTGAAGGAGCAGTTGGATCTGGCGGTAAGCGCTCGAGAGTGGGAGCAGATGGTCGCGAGTTCGATTCGCGGGGGCGTGCGCTCGAGGCTAAGGGTTTTGCCTATTTTATTCGGCCAAGAAAGGGTTGAAATGACGTTGTTTCAGCCCAAGGCGGTAGCAGCATGCACGGATGCTGGTTGCGCCACATGGCTGCATTCTGGCCACTTATTTTTTGGGCTTTTTAAGCCCATTTCGGGCCTTTTTGAGCAGCAGAAGCAGCAAGAAAATTTGAGGAAGAAGAAGCAGTGTGCGCAGTGATGAAGATGGAGGGAATTTTGGGGAAAAATCCAAGAATAAATGAGGTTTAATCGATTTTCAATTAGCCAGGTGAGTAGAGAATTATATATTAATCATTCTATACCATTGGAATTTAATTTTGGGTCCAATTTTATTAATTTTGGGAGTTTATGTTAATTTGCAGCGTGTATTAATTTGGTAGCATGCAAGCGTAAAAAACGCTGTAATCTACTAAAAAGAGGCAAGCTCCCTTCTCCCTTTGCGAGTTCCTTCCATTTTCTGAACCCCACGCCTTTTCTTAATTCATTTCGGTTTTGCGTATTAATTATACGAATCGAGGATTTTATTAGTGTGAATTAATTTAAATTAAATAGGAGACTCGTTGGGGTTTTATTTGTTGTGTGCCTACGGGGTATTTTGTACCGTCCCCAGTCCTTTCGAAATGATGCCGAACTCAATTTGGGGACTAGGTCCTTAGAGGTACGGGTTTATTTATGAATTTCTTAGATGTGAGTCGGCTAGGGCTATCGAGTAGTGGGGCAGGGGTCGGCTGTTTGGTGATGTTGGAATAGACTATTGTACAGCCCTGAAGTGGACCATCGGGAAGACACTCCTAGTCACTAACCATTGACCGGTGCCGAACACTGCTAACTAGCTCTGTCATTATGTGATTTATTTTAATGACAAAAATTCTTAAAAAAAAAAAAAAAAAAAAAACATTGAGAACTTGTAAACATTATGCCTCAAAACCAACAAATTTTTAATTATCAATTAGAATTGATATTGAACTTATAAACATTATTTTATTTAAATTTCTAATTATCAATTAGAAATTTAAATATTAATTATATACTATCTCTTAGCATAAATAATAACCAATGGAGAAGTATAGGCTTACTTGAAGTAGGAATTGTCAAAGATTAGTGGACTGGTGATTTAGGGTCCCTCAAATCCAGAGCGTTTCTTGTGACACATTCCCTGTTAAATAAGGAAGACCAAGCTAAGAAGAACATGGTTCATCATTAGAACAATTGTAACAAGACCATAACACGAATCAAATAGCAAATATGTGTGATTGATTTCTGACAATTAACTCAATTCTAATGTTTGAATATTATTCAACTCACAGCATTTCTAAGCCAGCCATTCGACACATGTCTTCAATATTCATCATGCAAACTATACATACAAAACAACCTTCTTTCATCTCATTTAATCAGATACATATTCAATCAGAGCATTAAAGTCTAAATGGTTAATAAAAGCATTTGTTGTGCCAAAGAAATCAGAGGAAGAAATTAAAGAATTTTTTTGCCCAAACTCGTGGCAGTGGGCTGCAAGCTCGCGGCACACTGCCGCAAGCCCCCGCAACCCGAACTCATGGGCTTGCGGAAATGCTAGTGTGCCGCGAGCCTGACCGCTTGGGCTCACAGCAGTGTGCTGTGCCGCGAGCTCATGGCACCCTCCGCAAGCCCCCAAGCATGGGCTCGCGGCAATCCTAGTGCCTCGCAAGCCCGACCGACTTGGGCTTGCGGCACACTGCCATAAGCCCCCAAGCGTGTGGGCTTGCCGCAATATGCTGACCAGACCCCTCCAACTCTCGGCGTAAGCTTTACAGCAAGCCAAAGCCACGCTCACCTACCAGGAGGGCCTTGCGGCCAACCCGGCCCTGTAGCAAGCCCAAAGGCCTCACAGCACCTTGCAGCAATGTGCATCCTGCGAAAAAACCAAGAGCCCTACTCGAAAAGTGCCACGTGTCAACACCAGCCACCCTTGAAAATCGCGCCTTATAAATATCTAGTTAGAAGACAGTAAATAGGACTTCCAACTTCGGTAAAATCTAGACACTTTGAATGCACTTTTACTATTTTCGTGATTAGTCATTGGGATTCGAGACGGACTTTGGCATCGGAGGGTCTTCACGAGGGAAGATTCCTGCAAGCCTTCTAACCCATTTTTGAGCATCAACAGGGTCAAATCCTTGCGGCGAGACCTAGCGACGAAGGCTAAAGCTTGCAACGAGGCCTCATGGCGAAGAAAAAAGCTTGTAGTGAAACCTTATGATGAGAGATTATGGCAAAAGATAGTGGCAAAAGCTAGTGGCGAGAGCTTGTGGCAAGAGCTAATGGCAAAAACTAGTGGCAAGAGCTAGTGGCGAGAGCTAGAGCCAAAAGCTAGTGGCGAATCCTTGTGGCGAGCATTCTAACGACAATCTCCCTTGAGGCGACATCTCTTACGGCAACCTAACTTCACCCGACACCGAACTTGAGTGGACCCCACCTCACAAATTTTAATTGTTGTATTTTGGAAACAACAATTTGGCGCCGTTTGTGGGAAATTGCAACAAAAAGCCAATCTTAACATGAGATGCCGAGAGGGACAAGATCAACTAGTTTGGCAAACCAGCCTAACCCTACCTGGAGAAGCGCTCGCACTAGGATAGGAGACCCCAGCCAAGTACACCGTACAGTACCTAGACTTTTGGAAGATCATCTAGATAATGAGGTGCGCTTAAGAAACATTCCAATGCTCGAAGGCAATCAGGCTACCGGATTTGGGGGTTTGGAGCACTCTAAACAGGGGGAGATACAAGCCGTCAGATGGGGGAGACAGGCGATAAGATAAGGCAGGCAGGTCCCACCCCCAATACCAGTAAATCAAGAACAACACTCCTTTGGATAGTTCTCAATTCCTCGACGGAACCCAACGGAGACTTCGGTGCCCCCGGAACCGTCTGGGATAACCCCCCTCCCCCCCATGGTCCCACTGTCGGATTATGAGTTGTTGCGGAAGAATTTTGAAGAACTAAAGCACCAGAACGATGAGTTAAGGACAAACAATGAGGAGAGCATGAAAAGACTATAAGGGATTACTGCCCTTTTGCATGAATTGATGTCGGACATCCACATTCCCCGTATGGGACAAACAGGGGCAGGGGGAGAACACTGGAGATCTTAAAACAACCCCCCGAGGACCCCAAGACAAGGGATAAGAATTGGGACTCCTAGGCCTAATGACCTAGTCCTAGAAATAGCAAACCCAAGGGAAAATCATGACAGGAGACTAGGGAAAGCCCCAATGTACGAAGAAATGGCAGAAAGCACCCACTCAAGAGCTCTTTGCGTCCTGTCTCCGATAGGAACGGAACGAAAAAAGAAACGCTCAGAGCGTCCGACATCAAACGCCTCGAGAAAGTGCTAGAGTAGAAACAAGTTGTGATGACGCCAATGGAAATCCTCACAAAGGGTTTTCCTCTATCCGAGGAACTCCAAAAGCAACCGGTGCAACCAGGGTTCAAGCTACCGCAGCTTTCGGTGTACCTGGGAAAGGAGGATCCTGTGAAGCATGTACAACACTTCGTGGCAATGGTTGTGTTACATGGGTGGGACGAAGTCACTAGGTGCCGAGCCTTCCCACTCTCCCTGGCAGGACACGCTCAACAATGGTTCACAGACTTACCGGCTGGACATATCCAGTCATTCAAACAGCCAAAAAAGGAATTTCTAGAAGTATTCTTTGCCTATGTCCCGAAGAAGAAGAGTGCCATGTATTTAATGAGCTTGCAACAAAGACCCTATGAGTCCCTAAAGCAGTACACTGAGTGGTTCAGAGCTGCCACACAGGAAGTAAGGGACCTCCCAGTTGATTTGGCAGCCTCGGCCTTGCTTAACGGAACCACGTATGCCCCGCTCAGAATATCACTAGCGTTTTTCGAGCCAGATTCAATGACCGAACTGTTCGCTCGAGTAGAGCAATTTTTCGTCCAAATGGAAATTCTTGAAGCATGGGAAGAAAAAGAAAGGGGAGGCAAAACGACGTTGGGCCAGACTTAGCTATAAAGGTACAAAGGAGAGAGGAGCCCCCAAAGATGCAATTTTGGAGTTTCACCCCTCTCACTGAGCCAAGAGCTGCTATCCTCTCATCCATTGCCCATACAGGGCTCATTAACTTTCCCCCACATTCCAGCCAACCTCTAAGCAAGAACATGGACGCTTTTTGCAAATTTCATGAGTCCACGGGGCATACTACAAAGTAGTGCCGGGAGTTACCCAACCAGATTGAACAGCTTATCAAGGAAGGGAAGCTTGACCAATTTATATTGGATAAGCCAAAAATCAACAGAATAGGGGAGACAGGTCCAGGAGGGATAATCAGAAGAGGCCCCCCCATTCTAAGTATGATGCTGCAAATAGAAGGGAAAACCAGCAGCCCCGATAGAAGAAAGGGGGAAGAAACAATCAGAGGGGGGAAGACACAAGACCAAGCGCCGGAGAAAATGACAATGAGCCCATTATGGAAAAGATACACATGATCTCAAGAGGAGAAAATTTAGCAAGCGATTCTTCTTCTACCAGAAAGGCGTATGCACGACAGGTGTTGCACGTAAACTTGGTGTCCAAGGTTCAAGAAGACGAAGACCTATTATTTTCACACCTGAAGACCAGGGGGATGTGCTGCTCCCTCACGATGATCCCTTGGTTATCTTTGACATCACTGCTAAGCACCCAATTGAAAGAATACTGGTGGACAGCGAAAGCTTTGTTAATCTGTTGTATTGGAACTATTTCGAAAAGATGCATATTGCCCATAACCGATTAAAGATAGTCACTTCGTCTCTATACAGCTTCATAGGAGAGGTGGTGCCAGTGGTCGGGTCGGTGTAGTTACCCATTACACTAGAGGACTACCCTCAAGTGATCACTCAGCAGGTTAATTTCATGGTAGTCAAGACCTTTTCTCCTACCTACAACGTGATCCTGGGGGGTAGGCCAGGTAAGAGGTAATCAGAAACAAGCCAGAGTGTGCTACGTGAGCTCTACAAGAGGCACCAAGGGGAAAGAGAAAACAACGACTAAAGAGACTTTAATGATTAGTGAATAAACTCTTGAAGCTAACAAGCCTCATCCAATAGAAACACTTGAAGCCATCCCTCTAAGCCCCGATGATAGCAGAAGACAAGTGCGAGTGGGGAGCCAACTAGAGGGTCCGGAGAAAGAGGAGGTCATTAGATGTATATGGTCCTATGCAAACATATTTACTTGGACACCTGGCAACATGCCTGGAATTAGTCTAGAGATCATATCTCACCGACTGAATGCCTGTTCGGAGGCTTGGCCAGTTAAGTAAAAGAAAAGGCACATCGCCCCAGAGAGATTGAGGTACTTGGAAGAAAAAGTAGACAAACTCCTCGATGTGGGATTCATTAAGGAGGTCAAATACCCTGAATGGCTAGCAAATGTTATGATGGTACCTAAGGCTAATGGAAAATGGAGAGTATATATCGATTTTACCAATTTGAATAAGGCTTGCCCAAAGGACTCCTACCCGCTCCCTCGGATAGACAGGATGGTTGATGATACCTCTGGATATGTTGTGTTGAGTTTCCTGGATGCCTTCTCGAGTTACCACCAAATTAGTATGTATCCACCTGACACTGAGAAAACAGCCTTCATCATAGAAAAGGGGATGTACTGCTATCAGGTGATGCCTTTCGGCTTAAAGAATGTAGGAGCCACGTATCAAAGGATGGTCAACAAGTATTCAAAGACCTGCTGGGGGAGGTAATGGAGGCTTATGTGGATGACATGATAGTAAAAAGAAAGTAGGGCGAGTCACACACCAGACAACTTGAGAAAGTTTTTGCCGTGTTTAGAAAAAATAATATGCGCTTGAATCTGGACAAATGCGCCTTTGGGGTGAAGTTCAAAAAATTCCTAGGATACATGATTACCCACAGGAGGATAGAGGCTAACCTATAAAAGGTACAAGCAGTAATCGACATGGAGTCCCCCACCTCAATAAAGGAGGTTCAGAGTCTGACAGGTCGTCTAACGGCTTTGGGCAGATTTCTCTCAAAGTATGTTGAACGCAGCCTTCCCTTCTTCAAGTCCTTAAAAGGGGGCAAGAACTTCCAATGAACCCCTGAGTGTGAGAAAGCATTTCAAGAGTTAAAGGAGTACTTAAAGGAGATTCCCCTGTTAACCCAACCAAAAACCAGAGAAAAGTTATACCTATATTTGGGAGTCAGCCATCAGGCGGTAAGCGCAGTTCTCGTTAGGCAAGTCGGACAGGTTGACAACCCAGTCTATTATGTGAGCAAGGTATTGCAAGGAGTAGAGTTGTGATACCCTTACGCTGAAAAGGTAGCCTTGGCATTGGTGATGGCAGCTAGGAAGTTAAGACCCTACTTCCAGGCCCACGCTGTGGCAGTATTGACGGATCAACCATTGAGACAAATTCTACAGAAGCCCAAATGTTTAAGAAGGCTAACCAAATGGGCTATTGAATTCAGTGAGTACAATATTAGCTTTGAGCCTAGAAAGGCGATAAAAGGGAAAGCATTAGCAGATTTCATACTCGAATGCACTCACCCGCCACGATGAAAGAAGCTCGCAATAACGGATGGATGTTGTTAGTCGATGGGGCCTTAAATGCCAAAGGGAATGGGGCAGGGGTAGTGTTGATTTCCCCGAAACAGGAAATCTTGGAATACTCACTCCGCTTCACCTTCCCTAATACAAATAAGTAGCAGAATATGAGGCCTTACTTGCCGGAATGACGTTGGCAGAAAAACTAGAAGTGAAAAACTTGACAGCCCACAGTGACTCTCAGCTGGTGGTACAACAGTTTCAAGGTACTTACGAAGTGAGGGAGCCGACGCTGGCCCGCTACCTGTAGAAGGTGAAAGAGCTCGCCCATAGGTTTGGGCATTTTGAACTGATTCAGATTAATAGGTCCCTCAATCAGCACACAGACACACTGTCAAAATTAGCCTCTGCCCGAGGCACGCCCGGACGCCTAATCCACATGGAAGTCCTCCAACAACCCAGTATAGGAGAGGAAGACATCGCGGTGCATTGCATGACGGAGACCAAAGATTGGAGAAGCCCAATATTGAAATATTTGCTTGGTCAAGAACTGCCAGTAACCCCCGTAGAAGCAAGGAGATTAAAAACCAGAGTGGCTTGTTTCATAGTAATTAGGTGAAAACTATACAAAAGAGGGTACTCCATACCGTTGTTAAAATGTCTCGGCCCCAGGGAAGCACAGCAAGCACTGGAAGAAGTGCATAAGGGGGACTATGGTGAACACCTCAGATGAAGCGCATTAGCCGGGAAAATTCTCTGAGCCAATTTCTTTTGGCCCACGATACGGCAAGACGCTACCATAAAAGTTTGAACCTGTGACGTGCCAGAAAGATGCTCCCCTAACAATAAAGCCTCCTACCCCCATCCAACCGATATTCCAAACTCTGTCGTTCGTGCAATGGGATCTAGACATACTGGGGCCATTCCCAATGGCATCTGCTCAACAAAAATTCTTGTTGATGGCTACAGATTACTTCACGAAGTGGGTGGAAGTTGAACCTTTGGCAACCGTCATTGAAAAGAAAGTGGAAGGGATGGTATGGAAAGATATTATTTGTCGTTTCGGTGTGCCACGCATACTCAATACAGATCATGGAACACAATTCGACTCGGATGCGTTCAGAGCTTTTTGTCATCGATGGGGAATCAGTCTAAGAATGGCATCTGTGGCATACCCCCAAGCAAACGGAAAAGCTGAAGCAAGCAACAAGACCACACTGCACGGCCTAAAGACCCGATTGGAGAAGGCAAAAGCCGGATGGGCCGATGAGCTCCCGAGCATCTTGTGGGCATATCGCACAACCAGTCGGGTGCCCACCGAGGAAACACCTTTCAACTTGGCATATGGAACTGACACACTCATCCCTGTAGAAGTAGACCTTGGCTCACCTCAAGTCATGGCCTTCAGGGAAGAAGGTAATTCGGATCGTCTACGGGAAAATTTGGACCTATTGGACGAATTGAGGGAAAAAGCGACAGTACAGTTGGTAGCTTATCAGAGAAAAGTCTCCAACTACTACAATGAGAGGGTTCGCCCTCATAAACTTAAAGAAGGAGATTTGGTACTAAGAAAGATGGCCATCACCAATGCTCTTAGAGAAGAAGGGAAACTCAGGCCTAATTGGGAAGGACCTTATAGAATTTGAAAAATGTTAGGACCTAACACGTGCATACTGTAAACGCTACAAGGCAAGACAATGGGCAAAACTTGGAACACCATGCACCTCAAAAGGTATTTCTCGGCCTTACTGGCCATGAACTCCAGTGAAGAAGGCAAAGCACGAGATGCAGGACCAAGCTTGTCACCAGAGGCATTGCCCGATCCAGCCAAGGGTCGGGATTCTCTCTAACTTTTCATTATAATAATATTCCCCAAACGAATAAAAGAATATACCCCTCGTATTCCCGTGGAATAGGCAAAACTATAAGCCGAACCACCTAAAATCTATGTGTGTGTCATGGAATGTAATGCAAGTACAACGGCTCAAGCACCACCCGCTCCCAAAGGTCAAAATCGCCTAGTGGCAACCTGGTGTCTATGGCCACGAGCTGGTTTGGGATTGCTAGAAAATCCAACGCCTATGCCCGCAGACTCACCCGGATCCCTTGTTTGAGTTCAGTGTTATGCCTTTTTGGCTAGACCCGACTCCTTGGTTGATCTGGCGCCTAGGTCTCCCGTGTAACACCCCGCCCCATCGTAGGGCGTGTCACTATGCTAGGGCCCATTGTATCCATACATAATCCCTTTCCTTATACATTTCTCATAGATCAAATGCCGTATGTCAAAGGGAAACCCCCTAGCAAATCATTCACAATGCGGAAGCGATAATCGAAACCTGATATGGTACATAATCAACTCACTATATTTAAAACAATATAAGAATCCGTACCATATATTACATCCTATCCTCAATCCTCAATACTGAAATACATGAAGACACGTTTCCCGAGATAACATCTAAACACCCTAGGTGCAAATCATATGAAACCTCGAATACATAGCCATTACTCATCTCATCTGAAACATATCCGGATAGATAAATTTTCGGAACCATCTGCTGAATCCATCGACCACGCCATCACGTGCCATCATATCTCATCCTGCTCCTTGCCCTAACTGCAAGTCTAAAACTGGAACGTTGAATGTTCCAGGGGCATAACCCATTAGAAGATGAAAATTCTAGTGAGGGTCCAAAAACATATATATATGAATGCATGATGCAATAACATGAACAACATTCTTGCCCTTTAATGTAACTTCCCAGGCCCACCAGCCCGACTAGGAATCTTAGGCAAATCCCGAACCTTTGCAGGATAAGCCTAACGTTATTCCCTCAATGCCCTAGGGGAATTACGGCTACACTCTAGGGGCAACATTCCACTCCCATGCACAAATATCAATATGACAATAATATCGTGCCATGCAAATATCACGACTTTCCATGCAACATGACAAAATGAATATTGCATTCATAAATAGCATGCATATATAATAATCATATCATAAATATAAGTTCTTCTGAGAAAACCACTCACCAAATCATACTTAGGATAGGACAACTCACCTTTTGAGATAAACTTGCATTTTCTCAAAAAGCGCGCATCACCTCAATATGTGTGCCCCGCCTCGATTTTCATATCAACTCTCAAAAGTTGCACCAATCTCATCATTATAATACCCCATATTTTTGTGAAGATGCCACGTATTTTAAGTGAGTTTAAAATACCGAAAATATGTTTGAATTGGCAATGAGTGACCGAATCAATCGTAGGGAGTACCCTAGAGCTTAGATACCTAAGGTTAAAGGTATATTTTTGATGAGCGTCTCGAGGCGAGATGTATGACCCTGAAAGAAATTAAATCAGAAATGGTTTTCGGTTAAGCTAAGTTATAACCTAAAAATACCGAATGATGGTAAGGGGCTTCCGAAAAATCGTATATATTGAGTAATTTTGAGTTAATAATTTTGGGATTTTAAGTATCTCGATAAATTTGATGTTTGAGGGTATAATTCTAATTAGAGAAATTATCCAAATGAAAGAATGATGAAATTATGAGCTTAGGTGGTGAAATGTTAAAGTTGAAAACTTGAAATATGGGCCAAAGTGTTATTTGAAAGAAGTTTAGGGTTTTAGCTTGGATTTCAAAAGATGGATTAATTCTAGTTTTGGATTTCAAAAGCCACTCAATTATGGCTTTGAGTCTTTGGAGTCCATGGCTAAGATTGTGACAAGTGGCATAACACCATTGGTTGAAGGATTCTATAAATAGGCACCTTGAGTTGCTCTCAAACCATTCCAAACAAATTTAAAGAGTGAAGCACTCTAAGAGGAGGAGCTTACTCTAGAGAGAGAGAAGGAGGTTCGGCAAGAAGGCGGGAAGAAAGCGGCGAAGAAGCGGCGGAGAACGAGCCTCGTCGGAGTTGCGGGTCTTCGCAGGAATTCGCCAAAATCAGTCAGCAAAAAAGCGAGGTAAGTCCGTTTTTTTGATAATCTTGTAGAGGGGGAAGAGAGGGTGGCGTAGGTTCAAACGGGGGTCGAATCAGAGTTAAAACGAGGGAGATATGACCGAAATACCAAACCGACACGTTGTTGTTCGGAATCTGGTGCCTGCGCGTGGGGGCGCATGTCCAGACTTCTTGGGGCGCATGAGGGCGCGTGAGAGGTCCTTTTTACATGAAATTTTTCACTTATACCCCTACTTTAATACCCTTCAACTCTTTGTAAACATATTTGAGGTTAGATTTACCAAAACACATATTTTCTGCAGAAACCTAGGCCGTTTGCTGTAAAATTATATCGTCAAAGAGATAACTCAACAAGGTGAGACTCCGTGAGACTCCTATACTCCAAATCCTATTTTTATTCTCTTATGAGAGACTTCTATTGCATGAGACGTGTTTCTTGAAGTTATTATACGTAAACTCTTATTATTCGCTTACGTGAAATCATGTTGCATTTATGAACTAAATCTTCCTAAAAATATATGTTGTTGGCTTTTTAATTGTTGCATTTATAAATTCCGTGTGGCCATACTGTTGTACCTATCTGTTGTTGGCCGAGGGCAAAAGTCGGATATCCCCCGAGAGGCGCTATGCGTGCGCCATCGAGAAAGCTCTCATGGGGAAGACCGTGAGCTTAAGGAACAACGGATGTGGTGCTTGCATGAGTGCTATGAAGTCGGGCGAAAGTGACATGGTTAGGGACCTCCCGAGAGGCGCTATGCGTGCGCCATTGAGAAAGCTCTCGTTGGAGGAGGCTAATGTGTTCGTGAGGCACTTCGGAGTAGTTCTCGTTGTTTCTTCATACATTTTATACCTGATCATGCATCGATATAAACTGTTTTTGGAGTTTCTCACTAGAAGATTCATCTTCTAATTGGACTATATCCCTGGAATATTCAAACGTTCTAGGTTCGACGAGCGGCTCTAAAGGAAAGGAGGTAGCTGAAGAATAAGTTTAATTTGCTGTCTATAGCATGTTTAGAATATTTTCATTTATATGCGAACCTATGTATGTCTTGGATATGTTTAAGACGTTCAGTTATATCTTGCGAGAGATGATGTCCATGTAATTCATTTTGTAAACGTCTTAAACAATTTTATGATAAATAAAGTATTATGGTTGTGAACCATATCAGGTTCGATCTATCTTCCGCATTCAAGATTTTAACGCCTGTCTTAGCTATTCGATTATTGGGTTTGTTAAGCTGAGAAGGTGTAAATTTGGATTTTTAGGATATTGTGTGATGTATGACAGCTATTGTTATATGAAAAATTTTTATATTCCTGAAATCCTAAGTTATAACACACTCAAGAAATTTGGGGTGTTACAGTTGGTATCAGAGCGAACCTAAGGAAAAGTTCGCATGTGGCTAGATGAGTAAAGCCACCGTAAGTTTTGGGAATTAGGTTAGGATTTTTAAAATATTTAGTGGCATACTCTTGTTGCTTATTCAATTTGAATTGAACTGTGCCGCGATGATTTAATAAACCGCCCTGTCTTCTTGCTAGATGGTGAATACAAGAAGGAACAGGCGCGAGAGAGGCAATGGCGAAGAAAGCAACACCAACCCGCACCCAGGAGGTGGTGTGGAAGGTCAAAGAGATGCACGAGCTGACCTCGGTGGAGGCCGGATAGATAGGATTGAAAGAATCCTTGAAGGAATGGCTGGGCAAATTTTAGAGTTGCAGCCCGAGCAAAGAAGAGTAGACTCCTTGGAGAGGTATCTACGACAAAATCCGCCAGTGTTTCGAGGAAAACCAGCAGATGACCCGGCAATCAGTGAATACTGGTTGGACCAGACCGAGAAGATCCTACAAAGATTGAGAATCTTGAATGAGGACAAGGTCGAGTGTGCGACCCATATGCTGGAAGAGGAAGCTGCCCAATGGTGGAGGTCTATGCAGCGAGCGATACCTAACCGGATGGGATCTCAAGGGTCGGCGACAGATGTAGAATTGGGGGAGGCACCCCAGATGTCATGGGAACGATTTAAGGAATTATTCAACAGGAAATTCTTTCCCACTTGCTGGAAGTTGGCTAGAGCTCGAGAGTTCATGAACTTACGCCAAGGGCCAAATATGTCTGTGGCTCAATACGAGGCTGAATTTTTGCAGTTAATCAAGTATATGCCGCTGTACGGGATGGATGATGTAGAGAAGGGACAAAAATTCTTGCAAGGCTTGCGAATTGAATTTCAACAACTGATGAGCCTGGTCCATGTGGAGTCTTATGCAGACATAGTTTTCAAGGCTATGACCGCCGAGGAGAATATGACGCGGGTGGCAGAACTAAAGGCTACGACAATTCAAGCTGGAGGACAATCAAAGAAATCCCACTAGACTATGGGACCTCGGGATGGGAAGATCGTAAAAAAGGGTAAGGCGTGCTTTAAATGCAAGAAGAGGCACCCAGGCAAGAGGTGCGATGGCCAAAGTATTGTCTGTTACACCTGTGGACAACCCGGGCATACTTCCAGAAATTGCTCGAAGGGAATGGTCCAAGAAGGTAAAGCTATAGCAGCAACACCAGTGAGCGTGATCTGCTATAATTGCAACCAGCACGGGCACATCTCGAGGAATTGCCCGAAGAAGAAAGAGCAGCCGCTAAAGATTGAAGAAGGAAAAGGGACCAGACAGGGCCGAGTCTATAACTTGACCAAGGAGGACGTAGAGGCGAATCCTACAGTTATCCAAGGTACTCTCTTCATTTTGGATACTCCTGTGCATGCATTGATAGATCCAGGGTCTACTCATTCTTTTATATCGCATGCTTTGGCTGGGAGTTTGAGAGTAGAAACCGAGTCTATGGGGTGTCTTATGGTGATTTCGACACCTATGGGAAAAAGTATGAAGTCCTCAGAAATGGTGAGGGGATGTGAAATTAGCCTGAGTAATGTTTGGTTCTAGGCTGATCTGATTCTGTTAGAAGTATATGACTTCGACATAATCTTGGGGATGGACTTCTTGTCCAAGTATGACGCCAATATAGACTGTCGTAGGAAGATAATGACCATAAGAAAACCCGAGGGAGGGTGGGTTAAATTTCGGGGACAAGGCGACCCCGAGGTCATAAAGATGATTTCGGCAATGAAGGCAGCAAAGTTGTTGAGCCGAGGAGCTCATGGATTCATAGCTTATGCTCAGTTAGAAGAAAGAGAGGTACCGAAACTCAATGAGGTGCGAGTAGTACGAGAATATGATGACGTGTTTCCAGAAGAGTTACCAGGACTACCTCCACCTCGGGAAATTGAGTTCTCAATTGAGTTAGTGCCAGGAACCCAGCCGATATCAATTCCGCCATACTGAATGGCTCCAGCGGAGATGAAAGAATTAAAGAGTCAGCTACAGGAGTTGACTGATAAGGGGTTCATTAGGCCAAGCACGTCGCCATGGGGCGCACCAGTACTATTTGTAAAGAAGAAAGACGGGAGTCTAAGGATGTGCATTGACTACCGTCAGCTAAATAAGGCCACGGTAAAGAACAAGTATCCACTTCCAAGGATAGACGAGTTGTTTGATCAACTACAGGGAGCGAAGGTGTTCTCGAAGATTGATTTGAGATCCGGATATTATCAACTGAGAATTAAACCAGATGATGTTCCGAAGACGGCATTTCGGTTAAGGTATGGCCATTTTGAGTACTTTGTAATGCCATTCGGATTAACTAACGCTCCAGCAGCATTTATAGATCTTATGAATAGGGTATTCAAGCCCTACCTGGATCGATTTGTGATCGTCTTCATAGATGATATATTGGTGTATTCTTCAAATGAAAGTGACCACGAGGAGCACTTGAGAATAGTGCTAGGAACCCTCAGGAAACACCAATTGTATGCCAAGTTCTCGAAGTGCGAGTTCTGGCTTTCCCAAGTGGCATTTCTTGGGCATGTGATCTCAGCCGAAGGAATCTCAGTGGATCCAGCTAAGATTGAGGCTGTTCAAGGATGGAAGCAGCCGACATGTGTGACCGAAGTACGAAGCTTTTTGGGATTGGTAGGCTACTATCGAAGATTCGTGGAAGGGTTTTCGAAGATAGCTGCACCTATGACGAAGCTCATACGAAAGGAGGTTAAGTTTGAATGGACTGCCAAGTGCGAGGAAAGCTTTCAAGAGCTCAAAGACAGACTGACCTCAGCACCTGTTTTGGCAATGCCTAGTGGGCCCGGTGGATATGTTGTATACACCGATGCCTCGAAGGTTGGTTTGGGTTGTGTATTGATGCAGCATGGTCGGGTGATCGCATATGGATCACGCCAATTGAAGAGACACGAAGTGAACTACCCAACACATGACTTGGAGCTGGCAGCGGTGGTATATGCTCTGAAGCTATGGAGGCACTACCTATATGGAGAGACGTTCGATGTATTCACAGACCACAAAAGTCTAAGGTATGTGTTCTCGCAGAAAGAGTTGAACATGAGGCAGCGACGCTGGATGAAGTTCCTGAAGGACTACGACTGCACCATCTTGTATCACCTGGGGCGTGCCAATGTGGTAGCTGATGCTTTGAGTAGGACTGTGCCTACTGTTATGGCCGGGTTGATGGCCCAGGAGTGGCTGTTGATTGAGGCTTTTAGCCTGATGACGGTGAGTGTAGTACCGAAGGGATCTTCTATCCTAGTAGCTGGCCTGGCGGTTCAACTGGATCTGGAGACCGAAATACGGGAGGCTAGTGGGAGTGACCGGTGTATACGTCTATGGGTAGACGAGCAAGGCCAGCCCAAGAGTTCAGATTTTGAGGTGCGAAATGGCATTCTTAGATTTCAGGGTAGAGTGTACGTGCCAAACCTTCGGGAGTTGAGGCAGAAAATTTTGGATGAAGCCCATAGAGCTAAGTATACCGTGCATCCAGGAGCCACGAAGATGTATCGAGATCTTCGAGAAATCTACTGGTGGCCTGGGATGAAGGCCAGCGTGGCAAGGAGAGTGGCACAATGCGATATATGCCAAAGGGTAAAGATTGAGCACCAGAAACCCGCAGGGTTGATGAGACCTTTGGAAGTTCCCGAGTGGAAATGGGAACATATCACGATGGATTTCGTGACAGGATTTCCAAAGAGCCGAAGGGGAAATGATGCGATTTGGGTGGTGGTAGACAGGTTGACAAAGTCATCCCATTTCCTGCCTATGAGGATGGATCAACCGGTACGAAAATTTGCAGAGCAGTACGTGAAGGAAATTGTACGACTCCATGGTGCACCGGTAAGTATAGTTTTAGATCGGGACCCAAGGTTCACCTCGAGGTTTTGGGAGAGTTTGCAGGAATGCATGGGGACTCAGCTAAAATTGAGTACGGCTTATCATCCCCAGACTGACGGGAAATCAGAGAGGACAATTCAAACGCTTGAAGATATGTTGAGATCCTGTGCCCTTGATTTTGGAGGGAATTGGGAGGAGCATCTGCCATTGATAGAATTCGCGTACAACAATAGTTACCACGGCAGCATTGGGATGGCTCCTTATGAGGCTTTATATGGAAGGAAGTGTCGATCGCCTATCTGTTGGACCGAAGTAGGGGAACGACAGATGTTGGGGCCCGAGCTTGTGCAACAGACTACTGATAAGATTCGAGTAATCCAAGAGAGGATCCGAGCGGCGCAAAGCCGACAAAAATCTTACGTAGATCAAAGAAGAAGGGATCTAGAGTTCGAGGCGGGAGATCTAGTGTATCTCAAGGTGTCGCCGTAGCATTTGGTGACGCGTGGAAGCGGTAAAGGAAAGCTGAAGCCAAGGTATATAGGACCATATCCGATTGTGGAAAGAGTCGGACCTTTGGCCTATCAATTGGAGCTTCCACCTAGCTTGTCTGGGATTCATAATGTGTTCCACGTCTCCCAACTTCGAAGGCATGTGCCAGATCCAACCCTCGGAGTTCGAGTGGAGACAATTGAACTAAAGGATGACTTAACCTACCCGGAGTCACCTGGAGCAATTTTAGATCGTCAAACTCAACTGTTGCGAAATAAAGAGATTCCGTTAGTGAAGGTTCAGTGGGGAAAGCACTCGGATGACGAGGCAACGTGGGAACTTGAGGAAACAATTAGGAAGAAATATCCTCATTTGTTCGAGGAAATGGAAATAGAGTAGGAAATTTTTATATTTTCTTCCAGAAATTGTATGCAATAATTATTTAACCTTCAATAATGTTGAGTATATTTCAAATTCCGAGGACGAAATTCTTTTAAGGAGGGGAGAATATAATATCCCATATTTTTGTGAAGATGCCACATATTTTAAGTGAGTTTAAAATACCAAAAATATGTTTAAATTGACAATGAGTGACCGAATCAGTCGTAGGGAGTACCCTAGAGCTTAGATACCTAAGGTTAAAGGTATATTTTTTATGAGCGTCTCGAGACGAGATGTATGACGCTGGAAGAAATCAAATCAGAAATGGTTTTCGGTTAAGCTAAGTTATAACCTAAAAATACCGAATGATGGTAAGGGGCTTCCGAAAAATCATATATATTGAGTAATTTTGAGTTAATAATTTTGGGATTTTAAGTATCTCGATAAATTTGATGTTTGAGGGTATAATTCTAATTAGAGAAATTATCCAAATGAAAGAATGATGAAATTATGAGCTTAGGTGGTGAAATGTTAAAGTTGAAAACTTGAAATATGGGCCAAAGTGTTATTTAAAAGAAGTTTAGGGTTTTAGCTTGGATTTCAAAAGATGGATTAATTCTAGTTTTGGATTTCAAAAGCCACTCAATTATGGCTTTGAGTCTTTGGAGTCCATGGCTAAGATTGTGACAAGTGGCATAACACCATCGGTTGAAGGATTCTATAAATAGGCACCTTGAGTTGCTCTCAAATCATTCCAAACAAATTTGAAGAGTGAAGCACTCTAAGAGGAGGAGCTTACTCTAGAGAGAGAGAAGAAGGTTCGGCAAGAAGGCGGGAAGAAAGCGGTGAAGAAGCGGCGGATAACGAGCCTCGTCGGAGTTGCGGGTCTTCGCCGGAATTCGCCAAAATCAGTTAGCAAAAAAGCGAGGTAAGTCCCATTTTTTTGATAATCTTGTAGAGGGAGAAGGGAAGGTCGCGTAGGTTCAAACGGGGGTCGAATCGGAGTTAAAACGAGGGAGATATGACCGAAATACCAAACCGACACGTTGCTGTTCGGAATCTGGTGCCTGCGCGTGCGTTACACGCGCCGGATAATGGCTGCGCGTGGGGGCGCGTGTCCATCCTTCTTGGGGCGCGTGAAGGTGCGTGAGAGGTCCTTTTTACATGAAATTTTTCACTTATACCCCTACTTTAATACCTTTCAACTCTATATAAAAATATTTGAGGTTAGATTTACCAAAACACATATTTTCTGCAGAAACCTAGGCCGTTTGCTGTAAAATTATATCGTCGAAGAGATAACTCAACAAGGTGAGACTCCGTGAGACTCCTATACTCCAAATGCTATTTTTATTATCTTATGAGAGACTTCTATTGCATGAGACGTGTTTCTTGAAGTTATTATACGTAAACTCTTATTATTCGCTTACGTGAAATCATGTTGCATTTATGAACTAAATCTTCCTAAAAATATATGTTGTTGGCTTTTTAATTGTTGCATTTATAAATTCTGTGTGGCCATACTGTTGTACCTATCTGTTGTTGGCCGAGGGCAAAAGTCGGATATCCCCCGAGAGGCGCTATGCATGCGCCATCGAGAAAGCTCTCGTGGGGAAGACCGTGAGCTTAAGGAACAACGGATGTGGTGCTTGCATGAGTGCTATGAAGTCGGGCCAAAGTGACATGGTTAGGGACCTCCCGAGAGGCGCTATGCGTGCACCATTGAGAAAGCTCTCGTTGGAGGAGGCTAACGTGTTCACGAGGCCTTCGGAGTAGTTCTCGTTGTTTCCTCATACATTTTATACCTGATCATGCATCGATATAAACTGTTTTTGGAGTTTCTCACTAGAAGATTCATCTTCTAATTGGACTATGTCCCTGGAATATTCAAACGTTCCAGGTTCGACGAGCGGCTCTAAAGGAAAGGAGGTAGCTGAAGAATAAGTTTAATTTGCTGTCTATAGCATGTTTAGAATATTTTCATTTATATGCGAACCTATGTATGTCTTGGATATGTTTAAGACGTTCAGTTATATCTTGCGAGAGATGATGTCCATGTAATTCATTTTGTAAACGTCTTGAACAATTTTATGATAAATAAAGTATTATGGTTGTGAACCATATCAAGTTCGATCTATCTTCCGCATTCAAGATTTTAACGCCTGTCTTAGCTATTCGATTATTGGGTTTGTTAAGCTGAGAAGGTGTAAATTTGGATTTTTAGGATATTGTGTGATGTATGACAGCTATTGTTATATGAAAAATTTTTATATTCCTGAAATTCTAAGTTATAACACACTCAAGAAATTTGGGGTGTTACAATCATCTTGATTACCTCAATCATAAAAATGATATTTTATTACTAAATATCTCAATATTCCATTTATTTCCTTTTTTCCTTCATTTTTCGTTCTAAAAATCCCAACAAGTACCTCGGGACCATTTCCTCAAATCTGTTTTCACAAAAATTCATAATATACCATGGATTTCAAAGGAAAAATACTGAACTTACCCGTATATTGCATTTTCACGCTAAACGAGGCTCTTTGGTGTGAAAACCGAGACACCAGAAACTCCAAATCCAAAACTAATTGCACACACTTCAATATCTCAATTTTTCAAGATTTTAGGAATTTTTAGCACAATTTTTCTCCCCCGGACGCGCCCTCACACGCCGCCACAAGATCCCCCACTCGCTTGCACGTGAAGGCCGTGTGTGTGACGCACAAGACCTTTCTTCTCCGGCGAGCTAGTCAACGGCCAGAACCGGAATCCGACCCCAATCACACCCCTAGAAAGGCCTCTCCAAGTCGATCACTGTGGCCCCATTCTTTACCCGAAAAGATGGCCGAAAGCGCCTCAAACGACCGGCCAAGGCCTCGGCCTCATGTCCCGCTTCTAAACTCCGACGACCCTCGAATAGCCACCAACCCCATATAAAAACGCACCAAACTCTCCTGATATCTTCTTCAGGCTATGGGCTTCAAAATCCCTGTGATCTCAGCCCTCAATTTGTTCACTAGCACCCCCGATTTGAGCTTCAAAAATGCTCCAAACCCTCGACCACTATTTCTCTATTTATAGGTGCAAATCGGACCTCCAAAACCCTCATTACCTCTTTTGAAGATTCTAAAAAATTGTCCTTTCGACCTCCCTCCGGCCGATTCGGTAAACTTTAAGAAATTACACTTTGACCTGAATTTTCATTTTGGCCACAAACCCTCTCGTTTCTTCCTGAAACCTCTGAAGGGTTGTTCCTCATGAAAAACTGAAGCCCCCTCAAGCTTCCGTTGACTTCCGGGAAGTCTTCTATAACAATTCGATTTTGTAGCCTAATTGGCAGTTGCATTTTTGTTGTATTGAAATTTGTTCAGTACAGCAAAAAAAAAAAAAAAAAAAGAGGCCATGTGATAATTCTGGCATGATTTTTCTTTAGGAGTAGGGGCAACGATCGGCTGGGAAGTGGGTGGACCTGCCTCCCTCGGCTGACGCTGACTCCTTTTGTGATGATGTCGCACCTCACCAGTTTCCCCTGTCCCCTTAACAGCATGAGTCTCTAGGATGGCAGCAACACCTTCAGGGGGGGAGGACGTAGGTTGAGAAGGCCTGTCACACATCACTCCCTCGATCACCCTCTAGAAAGAAGCTTGCATTGTTCGCCTCATGCCTACTAAGAAATGGAAAGATTTGTGAATTAAGATCAGCAAAGATAAAAAAATATAGAAGGAAAAAGCATGAGAGGGAAAGAAAGGCCTAGGCGCCTAGAAAAAAAAAAGTAAGAAGAAGGGCAATCGGAAGGATCCAAATGATAGCATGCATATTTATACCATATTTTGGCATTTCACCTCATTCTTATTAGGCCATTTGAAGCAATTTTTGCTGATATTTGATTGTTTCTATTTTATTATGTTTCAAATTGTCCTTACACTATTTTCTATCTTACCTCTACTCTATGGATCCAGGCTTTAGGGAATATTGGATGGGCTAGAGAAGTGGCTCAACTAAAGGAGCTTGGGCCAACTAAAGGAGCTTGGGCCTACTTTCAAGGAGCTTGGGCCTACAATAAAGGAGCAGACTTGGGCTCACTTGTTTTCTGTTGGGCTAGGCCCAACCCTAGCCTCCCTAGCCTTTCCTTTCTTGGCCATGTATTTAAGGCCTCTTAGCATTAATTTTCAGAATATCATCATATAGATAGAGAGGAGAAAATAGAGAGGATTCTGCCCGTTTTTGTTCTTGTAGCACTTTCCTGTTTTTTACATCTTTTGTTCCATTTTGTTTTCCTTTCTGTAATGATAGGCTAGAGCATTTGTAACCGGTTGTGTATCTTGAATCCATGTGGAATTTGAGTCCCGGATGAGCTACAAGAATCTGGTTTGTTGTTTGTTTCTTATTCATTTCTATTTGGTTTAGTTTGAGCAGATTTGTGAATGCATGGAGTTCATGGCAGGTTTGTGTGAACTTGCATGGTTTCATTTTCTGTTAAATGCTTAAGAGAACAGAATGTTATAGCCGGTTGGTATAACATCTCGGAAATGAATATTGTGTGCTTGAACGGTTGTTCTTGCATAGGTCCGGATAGGTTGAATAGAGAGTGAATGGTTGCATTTTGTTTGCAAGAGATTTCTGCATTCATTTTGTTATTTCCAATCATTCTAATCCTTGGACGGTTGTTGGGGATGCTTTGAGTTTGTTTTCCGGAGATCAAAGCATCTAGCAAACCAAGATATATAGAGTGGACAAGGAAGATTTCACATAGGAGACAAATACACAGCCGGTTACACTCCTCTTATTGATTTTTCATCCATCTTCATCTTTCTGTTTTGCCAATTAGTTTTCTGTCAAAACAACCCCCCCCTAAACAAACTGTTATTGGTATTGGTTCTCTTTGTTGGTAGAAGAAGGTGAGGCTCCTTGTGAGAGATGACCTAGGGTGCACTTTGCTGCAAACTAGAGAAGAGATTCATAGATCTCTAATTCTGGAGCGGTTCGACAATCGCTGGCCACCAAACCCTCAGGAGGAGACCTGTAATACCCCAAGAGCCCAGAGAAGTTAGTATATATCGAGGATAGTGTAAGAAAGGAAACAACACTAGCTGAATATCTTTTGGGCTGAATGTTGGCAAAGAACTCCCAAGTTAAGCGTGCTTAACCTGGGGTAATCCAGGGATGGGTGACCCCCCTGGGAAGTTCGTGTAGGCCCATCAGGGTATATTGTTCCGGTCCTTCCTATCGCTCGAACGGGATGTTACAGGTGGTATCAGAGCCGACCCCCGAGCCTCTGAGCGCGGTGGTGGGGCAAACCTCAGCGAGGAGGCTGAGTCCCGAGGGGGGATGTGAGGAGGATTCGGATTGGAAGACTCCTAGTTGTATAAGGAGATTGTGAAGGCTTTTTAGGGTTGTTTTCTCTTTATATATATATATAAACTTCCATAAGCCATATGTTCTTCACGCCGCAAGAACAGAGAGCCAAGAAGCAATCAGTGAGTTCAAGGATTTGCATAGAAGGCTCTCGGGAAATCATTGAGCCGATTAAGGAGGTCGTAAGGCAAGTTATTCTCCCTGTAAACTTTTCTTACAAGATCATATATTAGCATTCGATCATCAGTTCCAGCAGTTCTTCGTTTAAGTTTCAGATTTATGTTACAGTCAGTGTATATATATATATAGGCACGAGCAGTGAGTTCAAGTCTTGCATAGGAGGCTCTCGTGAGATCATTAAGTCGATCAAGAAGATCATAAGGCAAGTATCCTTCCCCTGTAATCCTTTCTTACAGGTCTTGATTGAGTTGGATATCAGATTTCCATAATTGGATCAGTTCCAGTGCATGTATATTCATATATGTGCGTTATAGTGAGTTATATCAGTTCAGTGCATGTTATATATATATATATATATATTTACATGCGTACAGTGAGTTCACAGCAGGCATGCATAATCCCTTTCAGCGATTCTCATCAATATTGTTGTTGAATCATTCTCAAGTTGTTTATTTATCAATTGGGATTATTCTCCCAAGATTTCTTTTGGAATGGTGTAATGAAGATAAGTTTTGATTCAAGTTATGATCTCTGTTATCGTAAGCTGTATATCTTATAAGATTCCAGTCATTCGAATAAGTCTTGTGTCATTCGAATGAGTTTCAAAGCATCCGAATAAGTTTCAGTGTTATCGTAAGCTTTTCCCTTATAATATTCCAGTCATTCGAATGAATTCTTGGTTATTCGAATGAGTCATGAGATATCGTATCATTCGTATGAATTTTTGAGGTTTTTAGACTGTCATTCGAATGAGCCTTGTTGTCATTCGAATGAGCCCTTGAAGATGTAAGTAAGTTGTTGCTTTGTATAGCTTAGCATTCGAATGAGCCTTCTTGTCATTCGAATGATCTTCAAATTGATTCGAATAAGGTTACTATTGCATTCGAATGAGTCGAGTTTTGCCAGTTCAAATGTTGGAAATTTTCAAAATTTATTCGAATGAATTTGAGAGTCATTCGAATGAGTCCCAGATCAGATCCGAATAGCCTTTGAATATCATCTATCATTCGAATGAGCCTTCTGTCATTCGAATGAGTCTCTGTCATTCGAATGAGTTTTCTGCTATTCGAATGAGCTTGCTGAAATCCTTTTCTTTCATTCAAATGGCTGCCTTTTCATTCAAATTGCTTCCTTAGACTTTCTCAATCATCCAAATAGTATCAAATGGCATCCAAATAGCTTCCAATAAATTCTTGACTCAAATTTTAAATTTAGTATGAATATTCAATTATTCAAATATTGAATTTTTATGCCAAGATATCATAAAATCCAATATGCCATGCCTATACTTAGAAATTTCAGAATGTTTGAATCTCAAATATTTCTAGTAAAAATCATATACCATGTTTAGCAGTTCATTATGACATGGTCAGCATTATTTTGTGAGATTATGTGCATACACATTGTATGAGCATTGAGCATGACTTATGTGGAGCACTACATATCGTGTGCTAGCATTTATATGAGCATTGCATTATGCGCGCCAGGCGGCTTGTCCGCGGGGATCCCACTAGTATCAGTACAATTATATCTCAGTTATGAGTTGCTCGCCTGATGTCGACCAGGGAGCTAGGGGCATATTGCCCAAAGTATGTCCTTACAGTTTTTATGTTTGTAGGACTCAGATCAGTCAGGTATGTATTACAGTTATGTGGGCCTACATGCCAAAGTTGCATACCTGCATTTAGTTTACAGTTTATGTGCATTACATCTTATAATGCCATCTAGTGATTATTATATCTCTCAGTACAAGTTCAGTAAGTATTTTTTATCAGTATCGATATTCTTCGATTCAGCTTCAGTTATTCTTTCTAGTTTATTACTTGCTGAGCTTTGTAGCTCACCTTGTACTCTTCACCATTCCAGGTCCTAGTGGGGGAGTACCAGACGTGGGGCCTAGCAGCAGTGTCCAGTAGTGTGTGTACGTGGAGCCGCTCAAGACCAAAGATGTCTGGGAGTTATTAGTTGTTAGTTAGTGCTTGATCAGTTTAGATTCATTTTAATTTCCAGTTTAGGGAATTTCCCTTAGATGCAATTATGATTTCAGTTTTGTTGACTCGGAGTCTTATTACAGTTTATTGATATATACAGTATTGGTATCAGAATTCAGTTATCAGTTGGTTTATTTTATTATCCCCAGTAACACCTCTTCTCGGGCAGTTCTAGGAGAGGGGGTGTTACAAATAAACAAAGACATAAAAACAAGCAAAAGGTCTAAGAATTACGATATAACTGGGAAACAAAAGCAAAAGGTGACAAAAGCAAAAGGTGTCTAGAAACAAACACAATAAAAACAAATAAATTTGAAAGTAAAGTTTAAGCTTGTGTCAAAACTTACACTTATAGTTCGTGCTCCTTCATTCACAAAAGATCTGTTTTTCTTCTTATGTGTCGCGATGTATAATAAACCCCTACTCACTGGCTGACCACTCTCAATTTCCTATAATTTAAAACAATTTCACATAAATGTTAGTTGATGTTAGAATGAAAAATTCATACTTAGGATAAATTTTTGTAGTATTACCATCTCATTTTTTTTCTTGCCAAACTCTTTGATCCTCCAGTGTGTGGGATTGTCAATTTGGATCGATTTTCACTATTTTGTAGACACATCTCCTAGATATCCAACAAGAACATCATTAGTTGAATTATACTTATTTAGTTGTATAAAGAGTAGTACTCTTATAAGCAAGATTAGTAACATCACCTTAGTTTTTTCGCGTGCATGATAATCAATGAAACTTGCCCACTGGTCTTGTGAGATTCCTGGTGGATGTTTTACAAGATTTGCCTCTCGACCAATAGTGGGATCATAGTACTCGTGGTATAACTTGCATCTATTATCCTTCCATTTTTTTCCGATATTTCTCAAATGAAATTCTTCACATATCCTTCGTCAACATTAGATTTTTCCTTCAAAAAATAACAATGTTAATTATAACAAAATATTCAAAAAAATATATCAAAACAACAAATATTAGATAATTACCATGACTCTATTTTTGTAAATTTCATCTTTATATGCGTTGGGAACTTTATGCCAGCTTTCGCAATTGACAGGAAAAGTGACAAAATCAGAAGCTAGCTCCCCTAAAATCCCTCCAAATAGTCCTGCTACATCTCCTATGGGTTGGAGTGTGTCATTAAACTCTAACATGACACGCCTTCCATGTGCAAGTAGCCAACATCCTTAACCCGTAGTTTTTCTTATTTTATAACTCCCTGTTCATCTGTCAATCAAAATATATATACCTAATTTAATAATTAATGCAAGTATATAATAATTACACGCAATTTAAATATTTTGTGCATACCTATCACATTAACTATCCAGTAATGGCGTGATGTAGACGAGGCTGTCGATGGAAAATCCTGAGATAGATGTGGGATGGATGATTCTGATGGAGTCTGCCTAGATCCTAGAGGTTGTGATGGGGCATGGGCAGATAATGGAGGTTGCGGTGGAGTTAGGGAGGATGCTATAGGTTGTGGTGGAGCTAACAATGATGTTGAAGCATGTGTGGGAAGTGAGGCATCTCCACCTAAATCAGTAATGCCTATCTTTCTTAGACATTTCTTCCTAATCATGGCTGGATTTTTTTATAAATGAAAAAAACATGCACGTATAGATAAAGTAAAGCAAAAAAAATAAAATAAAGGAGAAGGAGAAACATAATAATAAGCGACGTAAAATGCAATATAATTTTCTACATTTAAGAGTTGAATTTAAGAGTGTGTAATGACCGTTAGATGATTACATGATTTTAAAAGTTTTTTTTTTAAACTAAATCACTTATCATAATTTGACTATTTCTTAAAGTATAATAAAATCATCACGTGTTTTGAATTATCTAAGCCATTACTTAGCAGTTTAAATGGTTTGAGGAATGTAAGAAACATGGTCAAAACGTCAAATAATTAATTTGAACTTAACAAAATCAAAACAATCTCATAAATAACCAAAAATTACAAAACAAATGGCATTCCAAATTACAAAAATCATATGTCAATGCATCCAAACTGCCACAACTATCAAAAAAACTCCACAATATATTTTTCCAACAATCTAAATTATCACTGATTACCCAGATCAAAAACCTAACGATTTGGCAGAACTAGTCCCACGTTTAGCTTTCTTTTGTTAGGTAGTACTCCTATTTCAGTAAAAATATTCTTTATATTTATTCCAAAAATCTCAAAGTATCGTAACGTAATCAATATCATTTCATTTGATATGACATTGAACTTATCTTCATATTCAACAATGTGACAGTCATTGACAGGAAATGGTAGGTGTGACACCTGAAACACAAGCCACATAAATTTATTCAACACTTATATATCTTAATAAATGAGTAACTCTAATGAGAATAATTAAATAAATGAGTAACATTCTGTATATATCTCTCTTTACTACTTCTCATTATATTTCGAAATCAGTTGGGTGACAGTCAGCAATCCTTATTAATTATATTATCATCTATAACACCAATAAATCGCTCTCTTTATCCAGCAGTTCAGGTTTCCATATAATTAATTAACATATATATATATTGTTACAATTATTCTTCCAAGTATGTCGAAGTATTATCCGATGCATGCATGTCCTAAAACATATGGTGACTACACTTAATTAATTTTGACGATATATTTCTGTTAAAATTTCTAATAACTATATATATGTGTGTATATGTATATTTTATTTATGTTTTCCTAGCCTGTCACATCTCATTTTTCCAACTCTTATTCTAGAAACCATTATAATGTGCATTACCAAGCATGATGATTTTCTAGTTGGAATAGATTTATAGCACGTGCATCTTAAGCAAAGTCTGAATTATCTAGATTGCGGCATATGGCGGAAGTGATCAATGATTATGTGCTGAATCACTTTTGTAATGTTCAGCACGACAACGTTTATATATATATATATATATATATATGCGTCATCTGGTAAATCGTTTAATTGGAGAAGGTTAGGTGCTGATGAACGATCATATATCTTATTGATTTTTTTGGGTCAAAGACGTATAGTACCTAATCAATTATATGGGTATTTCTAGACTATGGACAACTTAAATATATCAAGATCTTGAAGATTTGAACTCAAAACTGTTTGCTTGGCAATATATATATACAGTCATTATCATCAGTTATCAAGTCTGGTTTTTGTTCCCTGCGATAGTTATCGTAATTTTGTGGATGGGTTTGCTGGCACACAATCTTGTTCAAATTAATTGAGCAAGTGCTACTCAATAAGAGGGACCCATTTGATCGTTATTTGAAAGTACTAGCTTGTTCCTGGCCCATAGAAGAGTTTTATAATCTCTTATTTATTAAACGAGTTTTCACTCCATGCCTAATGTGGGATAGTACATGAGTGTTAACATCTAATTAAACGAGTTTTCATTGTTATTTTTGTCAGGATACATCTAATTTTGATCAAACACGAAAACAAATTAGAGAATAGATGCTTGTATTTGTAGTTTTTACATCACATTAAAGATTTCATTAGGTTAGCTTGTATTCGAATGTGCTACTTCTTCCCAGTCTACATTGACCAACTGTCATGAAAATAACTTTGTTTGTGTCCTAAGTGGTTATGTATTTATTGTCTAATTAATCTAAACCCTTCTAGTAAGACATGTGAGGTGATGGTGAAAAGAAAATCTTAAACCTTTATGTTGTGTTTGCTTATTATATTGTTGTTACCACTTCTCTATTGGTACCTCTTAGACGTTTCTTCCTAATCATGGCTGCAACTTTTTATAAATGAGAAAAACATGCACATATAGATAAAGAAAAACAAAATGAAAGGCAAAATAAAAAAAGGCTAACAACAATATAATAAGCAAAGTAAAATGTAATATAATATTCTACATTTGCATTAATTAAATCCATAGAATTACATATCCTCATCATCAACATTTTCAACATTAGGCATTGGATCATCATCTATTTGTGCTCTTGCAAGTGACAGAATTCCAGTATCATTAGGAAAAAATAACCCTAAGTCTTGTGCTTGATATGGCTCGTTCTCATAGAATGTCTCTTCAGTGTCTTCACCCATATCATACAAATCTCTTGGTTTTAAATGTACAACTGCACTCCAATCCTTTTCTACAACATCTTTAACATAGTACACTTGTTGCGCTTGTGAAGCTTTAATATAAGGTTCATCTTCTTCACGCTCACCAGTATGTATCAATCGAGAGAAATTCACTAAAGTAAACTGCAAAGCATCTTGTCTGATCCCTCTATCAGTTTTGGTATTGGCCTATTTACACTTGAATAGAATAATCCTGAATCGACCATAGTAATTAAGCTCGATTATATCTACCAATTTTCCATAATAATTAACATCTCCATTAACTGGGTTGTTGTCACTGATTCTAGAATGACTTCTTGTTCCAGAAATCACAAAAACTCCACTATTTTGAGTTTTCAAGCTATGTTCTCGTTCCATAGTTCAAAATTTGAATCCATTGACATTATATGCACTAAATCGTCTGGCACGTTGCAATGGCCCTTGTGCAAGGCACTTGAGATCATCTGAATGGGATTTATTTTCATCATTCATAATCTAAAATGAAACAAAAGGAAATCGATAAGTACAATTTTTCATGATTGAAATATTGTTCTTAATAAAATATATCAATGGAAAACCTCCACGCTTAGAGAACCAATCAATGAATTCTCGATGTACTGTTCTTTTAATCTCTATAGTTGATCGGGTTCGATTCCTGAGCCTTCTCTTGGTTATCTCTCTAAATTCCCTATATAAAATTAAGTCATCAACGCAACAAGATAGGAAAATAAGGGATTTTGATAAATTATATATCTTTTATGTACGAACTCACTTCACAAACCGATCGACTAGTTCTGAATTCATCAACACATATCTGTGTGCTTGTCGTTTCTCAATATGAGTAAGTTTGAAATATGAAGTACTTGTAACGACCCGCTCCCACTTACAGGCGCCACCGGTAAATAATCGACCAGATTACTCACCCGACAACCACAACTGAAGGGTTGGACTATCTTTCAACAGGAAACGCCCTAGGTGGGAACTAGGCTTCGTCCTTCCCTTCGCTCCACTCAGGAATCGGTCCCAACTCAAATAAGAAAAATCCAGCGGACCAAGACCCGAAACCCGAGTGAGCTTCACCTCTCTTCAGCTCACCCCATAGCAAGCCAGAGGTGACCCAGGCACAAAGCTAGCATACAAACACTTCGCTGAGTATTGGGGATTTATGAGAACATACCTTGTTGATCTTGACTCGGTCCGAAAACTTTGCTTTACCGACTATGCCACATTCAACAAGTAATCTCACAATCATTTATCACACTATGATGATTACACAATTAAATAAATTTAAGCTCAATAACACAGACATTTACTCACAAGGGTATACATACACCGCGCCCCCTGGCTACATACAAGCAATATTAAAAATACATAACTCGGGCAACTCAGCTAGTTGCCACAACGGCCTCCCGGCGCCATCCCTGCTTGCATCCGAACTTGCATCATCTACACATGAGGTAAAACCTCATGAGTCATACAGACTCAGTAAGGGTGCAATGCATGTAAATATGAATATAATCATGTTTATGTATGCCAATGCATGCAAATGAGGCTAGGCTCACACATCCTTACAACCCACTAAGGTTTGAGGCATCAACCTATCAGCCCCCACCACTAGTCCTCCATATGGCCACAGGTCCACTAGTTCTTACATCACACAAGATATACCCACTACATGCCAATGCAACATAAAAATATTATCAAACACATTTACCAACTTGCAAGGCCACCTCCACATGGGGCCATCCCTTACCTGGCTCGAAGCCTCATCTCTGCCTCGGCCTGAATTCCAGCCCGAACCTCTAGTTCCTCTAGGATCACCACCTCCCCGATCAAACCTAGATGCAAAACACACAAAACCCCAACTCCATTAACATCTGGCATTTAACCAATGCCCTCAACTACGCCGCACATCGCCAAAATCATCCATCAACAAGATTTCAAATAACCCCAACACAAGGTTTAATCCAATAATTAATTATTCTACATTAACTCGCTTAATGTAAATAATTTGGGAAGAAATATTAATTTACCTCGGACAATTTGGAAACGAAAATCGGCCAACCGCCCACACCGGCATTGCCTCTCGAGCTGCCACTTGCACTCAGAATCCCATTCTTGAGCTTCCAGTATGCTCCACGAGTCTCGAAATAATTTCCAGAACTTTTCTGGATTTTTCTCCTATTTTTTTCCCTTTTTCCCAGATTTTCTTTATTTCTATTTTTTTTATTTTCTTTTTCTCCTCACTATTCATCGTCTTCTTCATTTCTTCACTCTCGCGACTGCTCCCTCTTCCTTCGATCTTCTTCTTCCTCACAATGCACAACCACCCTCACGCGGCCGCACCACCGGCCTCTACCTGTCACTCCCGCTGCCGACTCTGCCACCAACAGCCACTGCCGATCGCACCACGCCGCCTAGGACCGCCGCGAACCAGCTGCCAGCTCCGGCCTCCCTTGCGTGCAATGCTTCCATGGCCGAGTCGCTGCTCTAGGCCACCACTGCCGCTGCTTCACTCGTCGCTGGCCACCGCCTCAGACGTTGCTTGCGCGACTTCCACCAGCAGCTTCTGCCTCAGCCTCCATTGCCACGCCCCAAGCTCTAGCACCGCGGCCATGGCCGCTCGGCCTTGCTCCACCTCCAGCTGCTGCAAAACCGACCAACGCCGGCCTTCTCCCTCTCTTAATCTCCCTTTCTCGTGCACGCTCTCTGCCTGGTTCCCTCTCTCTTGGCAATGCTCTGTTTTCTCTCCCTCGCGAAGGCTTTCGGCCACTGCACAGCAGCAAAAGGCTGCTACCGCCATAGCCAATATCGGCCATCAAGCTCTTCCTTTCTCTCCCACAAGCTCTCTCTCGTGCGATGCCTCGGTTAAGCTCCCTCGGCCCAACTCTCTCTCAATCTCATCTCTGATCTCACTCTCCTCTGCTCTTGCTCTCTGCCAAATGCCTCCATTAGAGAAAAGAATTGATTCAAATTAAAGAGAAATGAGGCACTGTAGCAAGCTTGCTCCCCAAGCTCACGCGCCCTCAAATATATACATATATATATATATATACTTATATATAATTACACAATAAACCCTCCAATTCCTTAATTATTTCACTTAAGAATTATTAAATACACTTGGGCCCTCTAAGCCTTAAATTATTTATCATTAAGCCCCACGATAACTTGATTTCTCAAAAATTAATTGACGACATTTACTCGGGATTAACGATTTCATCCCTGCGCCTGCATGGGACCTTTATTCGACCCGAAAACACTTAAGGGTTGCCTTACTCAGAAAATCGAACCACCCCTAGGGTCCCCTCAGCTTCCAGGAGGTCCTCTTCGACTATTCGGTATTGGCACCCACTCGGGCTTATACAGAATTTATTTCAAAAATTCTTCCCGATCGGACCGCTGTCAGCCTCCTTAATCTCATCTCGAGACTCTCACCAACCTCTTGTTCTCTTCCCTAGACATCCAAGTCCCGAGGCACTCCCAACCGCCAATTCGACAATTTTTATTAATTAATTTCTCGAAATTTACCCTTGGGCTTCCCGGGCCACCTGGGATCCTTTCAAAATAATCCAAAATTTATTTATTTTCAATACCATGTAATACCGGGTATTACATTCCACCCTCCTTAAAGAATTTCGTCCTCAAAATTCACTTTACCTTACTCTTCAGCCCAAGCCAATCACATTCTCAGGCTACCTACCAAATTCCCATGCTCGAGAATTTCGTAGCCAAACCACTTCTCAGCCTTTACCTCAGGTTATTCCCATCTCAAGGCTTCACTTAAGCATTTGATCCTCCGCCTCTCGAGGACATTTATCAACCAAACACCACTTTGGCCTCTCGCTAAACCGCACCACTGGTCGCTGGTCATGCTTACTGCAACGACATTCATCTCCAGATGAATTTTTTTCTCTGCCTCGAAGCATCGCTTTGCAGGTTTATTTCCCATCTCCCCTTTTTCACATCAACCGAAACAACTCTCACTAACATTGCATTACTGATCAGTCTACCACGATTTTACGCCGATCACAAACGGCAACGTTTCCCACTGCCAATCACACATGGCCACGATTTTACGATGATCCATCCAGCAACGTCTTAGCACTGATCATCAGCCGCAATGTTTCTTTTAGTGCCCACAAGACACTTAGACACCCATTATCATGGCGTACTGCCATTAATCACACACATGCATAGCTTGAGTTGATCCTCATGGCAATCTCTCATTACCGATCAACTTATCACGCTAGCACTACATGGGAAGCACCCATTTGGCCCACCCTGCCAACTTCGACCATTTCCTACATGGTCTTCTACTTTGACCAGCCGACCCTCATTTATCGATACGATTACGCATAATCGACGTACCCAATACCATGCTAGGAAATTTCACATTTCAACCACACGTGCACTACTCGAGTCCACCTCGAGCTTGGCGATGCACGCACCATTATAATCTCACCTCAAGCTTAATCATGCTCGGGCCCCAACCTTCTCCCAACCAGGAGTTTCTCACATAAGCACACAGAATACCTTGGCCTTCCTTTCTGGCCGATATTGCACGGTAGTAGGGGTCTCATACCCATACCAAAGAACTCTTCATTGAGCAACCACTCCTCACTTCTTCACCCGATTTAGCTTTCACAATCATGCCCCATGCTAGGCCTTATCTTGGCTATTAAACCCTATCGCGAGTCAAGGATCCTACCATTGCGCTTAAGGTCGCGGAACCATTAATCATCCTTCGTCATCACTTACGGTGCGTGGCACAAGTGATTGGCTTATTACCATCTGCACATTCACTTATTGCCTCGCACCTGTAGGATGACTCGTGCTTTTGGTCCGCACCACGACAAGGTAACATGGTTACACCCCTACTCTTGTAGCGGTCTTCTAGCCAAATTTACTCGCCCAGCTTCAATTTTATGGGAACTTTTCAAATCTCACCATTTCTCAATAGTGCCTCTTACTCTTGAAGCACGGAACCTTTCGACAATCCCAAAGTCAGGTTCTTTCTCAATTTGCGATAAACACCTAATTTAAACCATGCATAATGGTTCCCTTTGTCCTACTAGACAAGGACAACACCATGACAATAATGAATTCTCTAACAACGACGATGACACCACCACGTCATCTCAAAGACTCGTTGTTCCTTAAATCTTACTGGTCATCACGACAAACGCGACCCCACCCTTAGGCCATTTTCCACAAATCACTTTGCTATGCTTACAGTAGCTAGCCAATTTCCTGAGAGACTTTAGTTTCTCCCGGATTCTGCTTGTACCTTTTTGCTTTAACTGGCTCACATCACCCAGTGAGCGACCACATTATTTTTAATGCCACCACCATCGGTTAGGACAAACTCCTACCATCGCTTGGCGCCACATCGAGCCACAATCACGACTCCAAGCCACCTACACCACCGACTGACTACTTTCACGATGCCACACGACCATGGCCAGCCGCTACTCGCTGTTGCTGCTATCACCAATTGGCGCCTTTGGTCACCATCAGCTACCCTCAACTAGTCACCAATCGGCTCCACTAGCTGATTTCCTTTCACAATCGTTAACCTTTAGCCACGAGGTTAAATCTCATTAATTGCCTAAACTCCAAGGCATCCCTCTAGCTGTATTACTCATAGCTTCCAGGTGATTTCATCACTTCTACATGATTCCTGGGAACCAATCTCGTCCCACAAGCTCTTCCTTTGAGCTCTAGCCACCCATTGGTGACATCTTAAATTCGCCTTCACCTTCTATCTAATCAACTCGATTAGCTTTAACCGGATCTCCCGGCTCATAACCAACACAACTTTTCTCCAGGCATTACTCTTGCACTCATCGACTATGATTTTTGATTTAACTCCACCCACTAGACATCACCCCTGCTACTCCTGTGGAACTCACACTTCCACTAGATGCCGTAGGACTCACATTCCTACTCAGGCACTTGCCATCACCCTGGCTTTCCCCGGGTGATGCATCCTGTTAGAGTGGTAGTGCCTTAGGAGGTCCATTTAATGTTGTTGCCCTATGCTCGACCTTTCTTGGGAGAACCTCTCACGTTCTACCCAGGGCGAATTTTGAGAAAGAGATCCAAGGGGATAAAAGATGGTTGGTCAAGGCAAAGTTGTGCCGCTTGAAGGAGTGCTACTCCGTAACGAGAGTTATAAATGGTGGAGTTGAAATAAGAAAAATCCAACGGACCAAGACCCGAAACCCGAGTGAGCTTCACCTTTCTTCAGCTCACCCCATAGCAAGCCAGAGGTGACCCAGGCACAAAGCTAGCATACAAACACTTCGCTGAGTATTGGGGATTTATGAGAACATACCTTGTTGATCTTGACTCGGTCCGAAAACTTGGCTTTACCGACTATGCCACATTCAACAAGCAATCTCACAATCATCTATCACACTATGATGATTACACAATTAAATAAATTTAAGCTCAATAACACAGACATTTACTCACAAGGGTATACATACACCGCGCCCCCTGGCTACATACAAGCAATATTAAAAATACATAACTCAGGCAACTCAGCTAGTTGCCACAACGGCCTCCCGACGCCATCCCTGCTTGCATCCGAACTTGCATCATCTACACATGAGGTAAAACCTCATGAGTCATACAGACTCAGTAAGGGTGCAATGCATGTAAATATGAATATAATCATGTTTATGTATGCCAATGCATGCAAATGAGGCTAGGCTCACACATCCTCACAACCCACTAAGGTTTGAGGCATCAACCTATTAGCCCCCACCACTAGTCCTCCATATGGCCACAGGTCCACTAGTTCTTGCATCACACAAGATATAACCACTACATGCCAATGCAACATAAAAACATTATCAAACACATTTACCAACTTGCAAGGCCACCTCCACATGGGGCCATCCTTTACCTGGCTCGAAGCCTCATCTCTGCCTCGACCTGAATTCTAGCCCGAACCTCTAGTTCCTCTAGGATCACCGCCTCCCCGATCAAACCTAGATGCAAAACACACAAAACCCCAACTCCATTAACATCCGGCATTTAACCAATGCCCTCAACTACGCCGCACATCGCCAAAATCATCCATCAACAAGATTTCAAATAACCCCAACACAAGATTTAATCCAATAATTAATTATTCTACATTAACTCGCTTAATGTAAATAATTTGGGAAGAAATATTAATTTACCTCGGACAATTTGGAAACGAAAATTGGCCAACCGCCTACACCGGCATTGCCTCTCGAGCTGCCACTTGCGCTCAGAATCCCATTCTCGAGCTTCCAGTATGCTCCAAGGGTCTCGAAATAATTTCCAGAACTTTTCTGGATTTTTCTGGAATTTTTCTCCTATTTTTTTCCCTTTTTCCCAGATTTTCTTTATTTCTATTTTTTTTTATTTTCTTTTACTCCTCACTATTCATCGTCTTCTTCATTTCTTCACTCCCGCGGCTGCTCCCTCTTCCTTCGATCTTTTTCTTCCTCACAATGCACAGCCACCCTCGCGCTGCCGCACCACCGGCCTCTACCGGTCACTCCCGCTGCCGGCTCCGCCACCAACAGCCACTGCCGATCGCACCACGCCGCCTAGGACCGCCGCGAACCAGCTGCCAGCTCCGGCCTCCCTTGCGTGCAATGTTGCCATGGCCGAGTCGCTGCTCCAGGCCACCACTGCCGCTGCTTCACTCGTCGCTGGCCACCACCTCAGACGTTGCTTGCGCGACTTCCACCAGCAGCTTCTGCCTCAGCCTCCATTGCCACGCCCTAAGCTCTAGCATCGCGGCCATGGCCGCTCGGCCTTGCTCCACCTCCAGCTGCTGCAAAACAGGCCAACACCGGCCTTCTCCCTCTCTTAATCTCCCTTTCTCGTGCACGCTCTCTACCTGGTTCCCTCTCTCTCGGCAATGCTCTGTTTCTCTCCCTCGTGAAGGCTTTCGGCCACTGCACAGCAACAAAAGGCTGCTATCGCCATAACCAATATCGGCCATCAAGCTCTTCCTTTCTCTCCCGCAAGCTCTCTCTCGTGCGGTGCCTCGGTTAAGCTCCCTCGGCCCAACTCTCTCTCAATCTCATCTCTAATCTCATTCTCCTCTGCTCTTGCTCTCTGCTAAATGCCTCCATCAGAGAAAATAATTGATTCAAATTAAAGAGAAATGAGGCACTATAGCAAGCTTGCTCCCCAAGCTCACGCGCCCTCAAATATATATATATATATATATACTTATATATAATTACACAATAAACCCTCCAATTCTTTAATTATTTCACTTAAGAATTATTAAATACACTTGGGCCCTCCAAGCCTTAAATTATTTACCATCAAGCCCCACGATAACTTGATTTCTCAAAAATTAATTGACGACATTTACTCGGGATTATCGATTTCATCCCTGCGCCTGCACAGGACCTTTATTCGCCCCGAAAACACTTAAGGGTTGCCTTACTCAGAAAACCGAACCACCTCTAGGGTCCCCTCAGCTTCCAGGAGGTCCTCTTCGACTATTCGGTATTGGCACCCACTCGGGCTTATACAAAATTTATTCAAAAAATTCTTCCCGATCGAACCGCTGTCAGCCTCCTTAATCTCATCTCGAGATGCTCACCAACCTCTTGCTCTCTTCCCTAGACATCCAAGTCCCGAGGCACTCCCAACCGCCAATTCGACAATTTTTATTAATTAATTTCTCGAAATTTACCCTTGGGCTTCCCGGGCCACCCGGGATCCTTTCAAAATAATCCAAAATTTATTTATTTTCAATACCATGTAATACCAGGTATTACAGTACTCCCAACTGATTTCCCTATTTCAGTAAAAAACATTGAAACTTGAGACGATTCATTGTTTGTCGTTTGATCATCAACACGTCCAAGCTGGGTGAATCTTGTCTCAATTCCCTCCAAGTATCTTGAACAAAAGGTTAAACATTCTTCAACCAAGTAACCTTCAGCAATGGAACCTTCTGGTTGTGCCCTGTTACGTATATAGGAGTTCAAATGTCCCAAGTATCTAAAGTAAAAAACACGATTAGAAAATAGTGTTATACATATATACCTGCAAATCCAATGGCAAATAGCTATTACGATATATAGAATATTTACCTTTCTATAGGATACATCCATCGATAATGTACTGGGCCTCCAAGCTTCAGTTCATTCACTAGATGCACAACCAAATGAACCATGACTGTAAAGAACCCAGGCGAAAAAAGCATTTCCATATGGCATTGTGTGAGAATGACTCGACATTGGAGCTTGTCAAAGTTTAGAGGATTCAACACCTTGCCACATATTTGCCTAAATATTGAGCACAAATCAACTAAAACGGCAGACACTTGGTTAGGCAACACATTTCTAATTGATATTGGTAGCAGTTGCTCCATAAGAATATGTGAATCATGACTTTTCAAACCAAATATCTTCCGATGCTTTAGATCAATACACCTAGCAATGTTACTTGAGTAACCATCAGGCACTAAAACATTCTTCAAAATTGTAAGGAATACATCTTTTTGGGCATTTGACATTGTAAATAAAGCAGGTCAATACTGTCCATTTTCATTTGGCCAAAGATCACTTCTTACGCCCATCTCTTTCAAGTCTTTTCGAGCATTGAGATTATCTTTTGTTTTTCCACTTTCATTGAGAATGGTGTACAAGACATATCACACACATTCTTCTCAATGTGCATAACATCAAAGTTATGGCGCAACAAGTTGTACTCCCAATAAGGAAGTTGGAAAAATATACTTTTCTTTCTCCATTGTTGACAACCACTTTCTACAATATTTTTTCGGCGAGTTCTTTTTCTGCTATCTTCAACCTCTATCCCTTTCCCAAATGTAACATGAACATTTTCCAACTGCTTGAATATCTCTGAACCTGATAGTGCCACTGGTGGATTCCTAAACTCTGTATTACCATCAAAGTGAACACGGTTAAACCTGAATATGTGATTTGGCTCTAAAAATCGGCGATGACCCATAAAACTCCACTTTCTACTATGAGGTAGACGATGGGCAACAGAGTCAAAATTGCAAGTTGGACAAGCTGAACCAGTGTGTGTGTTCCACCCAGATAAATTACCAAGCCCAGGAAAATCGCTAATTGTCCACATCAATGCAGCGCGCATATTAAACATTTGATTGAGTGAAGCGTCAAATGTTTCCACACCACCATCCCACAAATCCTTCAAGTCTTTAATCAAGGGTTGTAAGTAAACATCGATATCATTCCCTGGCATTTGCTTTCCCGGAATGATCATTGAAAGGATGAAGGAAGTCTGCTTCATACACATCCAAAGGGGTAAGTTGTACGGTATAAGAATCACAGGCCAAATGTTATAGTTGGTACTCAAAGTTCCGAAAGGATTGAAGCCATCACTAGCTAACCCAAGCCTAACATTCCGTGGATCTGATGCGAATTCAAGTTGTGTTTCATCGAATCTCTTCCACGCCTCAGAGTCTCTCGAGTGCCTCATCAAGCCAGTTTTGTTACTATCCACAGAATGCCACCTCATATGTTCAGCAATTTTATAAGACATAAATAACCTTTGCAAACGTGGTTTAAGTGGAAAGTACCATAAAACTTTGACAGGTTTCTTTTTTCTTTTCTTGCTCCCACCAGACATGTTCGTCGGGTTACCTTTCCTACTTTGTTTCCATCTTGACGTGTTACATACTTTGCATGTCTCCCTACTTTCATCTTCTCCCCAATACAACATACAGTCATTTGGACATGCATGTATTTGAATATAATTAAGACCAAGCTTGGTAATTAATTTCTTCGCCTCATAAAAAGAATCAGGAATCTCTGCATGTTCAAAGGCATCTTTTAACAATTCTAAAATCATAGACATTGCTTTGTTACTCAATCCGCACAAGCACTTGATGTGATATAGTTTTACTAGGAATGATAATTTCGAGTACTTCGTACATCCTTCATACAATGCTTGATTTCCATCCCTAACTAGATCGTAAAATGCCTTAGTTTCCTCATTAGGTCCTTGATTCAATTCTGGCATCCTTTCTTCACCTTCATGTTCTGGTTGATGCGAGGTGCAGGCTTCTACATTCACATGGTCCCTAGATATCCCAAAAGCATCGTTGATTATATTGTGTATTGGATCATGACTGTATAAGGGATTTTGTATCGAAGGTGTGCTATTAGAAGTTTCCCCTGTAGTTGACTCCCCGTGCCAAAACCAAATAGTGTATGTGGTTGGAAACCCTCTACAAATCAAATGATCATACACCACTGCTCTGGTCTCCCAATTTCTAAAAACAAAATCAGGACAAGGACATTTGATTTTGCCTTGAACAGATCGATGGGCGAAGGCAGATTCCAAAAATCCTTGCACCCCTTCCTGAAATTCTTGTGTATTTCGTGGCTTTGTAATCCAAGACTTATCTATGTAGCTAAAACAAAGCTTGTAGCTTGTATTCTGCTTCTCTAATCTACACCTCAATATGAAAACATTACATCCATATTAGTTTTAAGATGCGTACTTCATACATAAAAGGCATTTAAAAACTACAACAATTTTCCAATAGAGACCCTAATTATTGTCACTCTATAAGACGCTCAACTTTTGTCTCTTTATACATCATTTTTTGTGTATTGACCTAATGTGCAAGGTTTGTTGGTTATTGCATGTGATGGTTTCATGCCTTACATGATAGTATATAGACACAAAACAAAATTTTAAGGTGAATTAGATTTTGTAGTCATTTTTAATTTCTACCTCTTTTAAAAGAAAAACAAAAAATGACACTTAGTGGGAATCAACAGAAAAAAGCAACAGAAAGCTAAACATGAAACTAAAACAATTTGAAATAATATATTTATAAAAAAAAAAAAAAACAGTGACAATCAATTTGAAAAGACCTTCTAATCCTTCCTTGATGGTGAGTTTTGCTCTCAATGTAAGGTTACTTTTTCATGGTTGGAAAGTAACTTAGTTGGAGTTAATCAAAATAACTAATGTAAAAATGTTTAGGAAAAAGGTATAACATATTTTAATAAATAAATAAATAAAATTATTCCTGTAGACAATCCAATTTCTTAAATAACCAAAATTTAGTGATGTTTCTGTCAAATAATCATATGTTTTACTTAATTTGATTATTTTTGTTTTTTGTTTTTACGTGCATGTGTATGTATCTTCAAGATGGATATATCCGAATAGAATTTAAAAAAAATGAAGCAATTCAATTTAAAAATTTAGAATAAATGATCAGAAAATAACAAGTGATGGGTATGTGTAGAGAAGTGAATTGGAAGTGTAATAGGGGCCGCTCAACTTTTGAATCACTTTCAATACATCACACTAAAAAGAGACGAATATTAAAGCCATGAAAGGATTATAATTAGTGCTTTTGTCACCATTTAGTTCAAGTCCTCAAAAGATGGAGCATCATACTCCAACTATATTTATTTATATATATTAAAGTCAATTACTAATTATTATATTTTACATGCACCGCTAGCTTGATAAGCATGTATTATAATTACATAATTTATATATAATATAAATATATTTGTATATAAATTCGTCTTCAAAAATTTTAATCATTAAAGAGATAATTATAATCTCTTGTTACTAAATGTAAAACTTAGGAGCTTTTTTTTTTTTTTTTTAGAGATGATGAAAGACAAAAAAACAAAACATATTATGATCTTTCACCGACCATTACGCTAAAATTTGTCAGCATATGAAACAAACATTTAAATTAGAGAGAAAAGAAGAAAGACTAGTTTATAAATATGATATTTGGCTTGTTATTTAAGGTGTGCAAATCACTTGTGAGAGACTAGTGAGAGCTAGAAATTGGGTGTAATTGGGACTTAGATTTAGAAAGAGAATATTGAGTTTTGTAATTATAAACTTTATTATATAGTGATATTTTTCTCTATCATCCTGATGGCCATAATTTTTTTTCTTTTAAAGTTTTTCACGTAAAAATTATGTGTTTAAGTGTCATTGGATCTTTTATTTTTTATTTTATTTTTCTTTTACTTTGTCTGACGCAAATGACATATGAGAACTGACATAAACATATTTGTAGGAACTTATTAGCACAAATATTTTGGGAAGTTATCTTGAATAGAAAAAAGGTCCATCAATAGATTAAATTGTAATATTATTTACCTTAAAAATTACATTAATCAATTTAATGTAGCTGCATGTCACATGACAATTCAATTCACTATTTGACGTAAAGTTTTTGGTCTCTGTAACTCGTAACCTAGACTTGTATTATTAAAGTACTTGAAGAGTCTTAGGAGGCAGTTAGAGCCACAACGCGACTTGTTCATCACGTCGTGTTGATAGATAGACCAATGGGCCTAAGAAGCTCACACTAATAGCATTAACCAACTGGGATAAAGCAAAGGGTCAATTTGTTTTCCATAAATAAAAAAGCTATCTCTGTAATCTTCTAGGCTTGAGAGGGATGTGTCTTTCTCTCCTTTCCATTCTATATGCTATTTATCCAAATTACCTTAACTGTGTTTCTCACATTTCATTTCATATTCAACAAACACCATTTTGAAAATGAATTTGACGTCCTAAAACAATGACAACTTAAGAAAAGACAAACATACATATGTGTGTGTGGGTGGGTATGGTATGAATGAGTGGACATAATCTCTAGGCCATATCCAAACAACACCAGGTCCACATCAAATGGACATAAAATACAAGAGCAAGACAGTTGGACGGCCACTTGAGTGAGAGGTACTGAGCTTAAATGAGAACCTAATCATTGGTATAATTCTTATATAGGGTAAACCATGTTTATTTTATACTATCATTAATCATCTGTAGATCGATGGATTTGATGATTTGACTAAACATCCTCATTTAGTTTTTGCTGGGACAAAATTAGGCACGTCTTACAATAACAAATACTAGGACTCTTAAAAGATAATCAATTAATATACCAAGAGATCTTCTCTCTTATATTGAAATCAAACTAACCTAAGGAACTGCGAGAGGCGAGAGCGACTCAGCGACGGTGACTGAAGGGCCGAGGGCGAACGCAAGCAACGGCGGACGAGGGGCTAAGGGCGAGTGCGAGCGCGAGCGATTGCGAGCGAGGGACCGAGGGCAAGCGCGAGCGACGGCGAGCAAGGGGCTGAGGGCGAGCACGAGCAATGGTGAGCGAGGGGAGGGCCAGAGAGAGCGAGGGGCCGAGGGCTAGGGATAGTGGGCGAGCGGCCGAGGGCAACCTCTAGCGAGGAGAAGGCGAGAGCGAGCGAGGGTCCGAGGGCTAGCGACGGCGGGCGAGCAGCCGAGGGCGACCTCGAGCGAGGGGAGGGTGAGGGTTAGCGACGCGAGGGAGAAGGAGAGACATAGATAGAGAAGGGTTCGCAGAGAGAGAGAGTAAAATTGGGGGAGGGAATTTGGGAAATTGGGGGTGCCTTGGCGCAAGCGGGTAATGGGAAATTGGGGGAGGGAATTTGGTATTTTTTAGTTAAATAATTTATTTTTTTAATTAATTATTTAATTGTGGGATTTAAAGTAATTATATTTAATATACATAATTTAATATCAAAAATTAATATTGTTGACTAATTTATATTTTTAAATAATATAAAAATATTAAATTTAATTATGTGTAAAACTTAATTCATATTAGACATTATCTGAAAAAAAGATTAAAAAATTATTAAAAGAGATCGATATACCGTTTTATTGATATTTTTCAAGTGATCAATAACATTAAAGGTGTGTTTGATAGTATAAAAATTTCATGAAAAATATCATATTCAAAAAGTGAATTCTATTATCCTTATTTGACACACTATATTTTTTATAGAATTAAATTTTATAGTACAATCATTTAAAGCATATTTTAAGCTATTTTCTATGAAAAATTGATTTCAAGAGGTGGTAGTTTTTATTTTTCATGTAAACTAAATATAATCAAACATACCTTGAAACTATTATTCTACTACAGATAAATGCTAAATAAGCTAATAAAATGATATACACACGCTCGGCTATGTTCATTTTTTATCTAAACACTAAATTGCTTTATATTTAAAAGAATTTTCGATTTCAGTTACTACGTACAATACTATATTAAAGTAATTTTGATCAATTTTGTAACCTTATTAGTATGTTTTGAAATAAAAAAAATTAAAATCCAATTCATTTCATTTAAAATAATTGAATTTCAATATTTGAAATAATAAAATATTCATAGAATTATGGAGATAAAATTGAACTTCAAATGACGTTCAAATTGATCTTGTACAAATACAAATCATCCAATCAATTTATGTGTGATTTGGAAAGAATTAAAGTCAACATGAGAATTTTATTTTAAATTGATTTATTGTAAATAATTTAAATTTTTTAAAAATTATAAAAATGTTAATAATTTAAAAATATTCAAATAAATATGTTACTAATTTAAATTTATTATTTCTTTAAATTTTAAAAAATTTATAAAAATATTAATTAAATTTCAATTTCAATTATTTTTAAAATCGTTCTTTAAGTATTACGGCGGTTTCATTGAAACCGCAGCAATTTATTTTTTATTAAATTAAAAATTCTCTTTAAATTTTACAGAGGTTTCTTTGAAATCGTCGCAAAATTTATCCATAAATTATTTAATTAAAAAATATTGCGACGGTTGGTGACCGCCGCAATATGTCAAAATTAAATTTTAATTAATTTTAAATTTTTTCTTTGAATTTTGCGATGGTTTCTCCGAAATCGCCGCAAAATTTTGTATTTAATTATTTAATTAAAAAATATTGCTGCAGTTGCTGACCGCCGCAATATGTCAAAATTAAATTTTAATTAATTTAAAATTTTTCTTTAAATTTTGCGACGGTTATTCTGAAACCACCGCAAAATTTTATTTTATTTTATTTTTAATTATTTGATTATCCTTAAAATTTAACAACGGTTTCATTGAAACCATCACAAAATGTTACAAAAATCGCCGTAAAAACTGCACTTTGCGGCGGTTTCTCAACCGCCGCAAAATATCTAGTTCTGCGACGATTTTTGAAATCGCCGTAAAGAAACCGCCGCTAAAATGCTATTTTTTTGTAGTGCAATAACAATTAACAAAATGCCCCTTATAGGTTAAATCCAACTAGGTACCCAAATCAATCAAGTAATCTTCAATATCGCCTAGATGACAATATCCTAGAGAAAGTCATAAAATTACCCATAGTAAGAATGTAGTAGAAATGCATAAGCACTCAAGTCTAACCAACTAGATGTTGGTTCCTAATGATGGTAAATATATCCCCAAGATGGGGGGTGAATTGGGATTTGTATAAATTTTTGATAATTTAAAACTTTGATTGAATGCAAAACACTATATTTCGAAATATAGGATATATGTTTCGAAGTAAACCTTTTTGATAAGTAGGTTTCGAAACCTACTATATATGTTTCAAAATACAACTCACTGTTTTACAAGTTTCAAAATATGAAATGTATGTTTCGAAATTCACTTCACTGTTTTGCTTGATTTGAAATCATTTACCTTTTATTTCAAAATAATGATCTTTGAACAAGATAATTTATATATTTAAGAGTATACCAAAGATGTTTGTATATCAAAGATATGTTTTCTATGTATATGTATAAACTTTTGCTTATGAAAATTTTGTTTTAGACTTTGATAACAAAGCATATGAAAGCATGTGCAATAGGCACTAATGATAAGCGAAAGCTAAAGAACACTTGCACCCAAGATGTATAGTGGTTTGGCACCCCGCCTAGTCCACTACCTTCAAGGTTACCCACTTGAAGGATTTTTCAATCCCAATCACTTTTTACTAGTGATCACCACAACAAGGGTTTTACCACGGTTTACCCTAAAACCTTACAAAGTGAGTTTTTTACGGGCTTAACTCAAACCTAGCACCAAGTGAGTTTTTACAGGCTCAACTCAAATCTTACACCAAGTGAGTTTTAAAGCTAAACTCGAACCTTTGACAAAATAAGTTTTAGGCTCAACTCAAACCTTTACACCACAATGAGTTTTAGGCTAAACTCAAACCTTACAACAATCAAGATAATCAAATTTATCTTTACAACCCAAAGAGCAATAAATGCCTTACCACATGGTTGTACAAACCTCTTAAGTTGAGGTGAGGAGAGATAGAAGGATGATACTTTGGATTTCAGCTTGCTTCTCCTTTTCACACTTGCAATGCATAAGAATATGATGTGTGTGAGGATCTTCTTTGAAAGCTTAACCAAACATTTTAATACCTCTTGTGCTTGAGTGTGTGTCTCTAGTGTGTGCTCTCTTGTTCTTGCTTGTTGTCTTTCAATCAATCTCTTCTTGTCTTCAAATACCTACTATTTATACCAAAAGATAGAAATCTGGTCGTTTTATAGCCGTTAGAGACAAGACAGAAAAGTAGGTTTCGAAACATACATAATAGGTTTCGAAACATTACAATTTTACACATAGGTTTCGAAACATACTCCTCATGTTTCGAAACATACAGCCTTTACAGTTAGATATGTACTAGGAGACAGCAATGAGTGGGAGACATAATCTATTCCCCATTAACATATAATAATGATCTCCACTTCAAATTTGAATTTGAATTTTGCAAGCCATGGAGAATGCATTAAAAAATGTTTTGAGAAGCTTTTAGATAAATATTAAAAATGCAAAGCAAAAAGCATCTCGAATCTCTGCTAACAGAGACAGAGGTTTCGAAACATACTATCATAGGTTTTGAAACATACTTATTTGGAAATGAGGTTTCGAAACATACCATCATAGATTTCGAAACACACCTCTCTGGAAATGAGGTTTTGAAACATGATATATAGGTTTCGAAACATAGTTCAAAACCTGAAACAAATGCTAATGCATACATGTTTTGAAATAGCATATGCACTTGAAAACATTGAAAACATTTTCAAAGGGGTTTCGAAACATGCATAGAAACATGACAGATATTCAGAAGAATATACTTGAAAGCACAATCCACAACATGTATATATCACAGCTTATTTATATTTCTTTAGTTTAAGTAAATGTTCATTTACTTTAATACATAAATGTAAATAACGAAATACCCCATATTTGGATTCAATAAAAATATCTAAAAAATCAAAATCCAAAAAAATAAGAAAGTAGATTTTGGGTTTTAGTACAAACTTACGATTTTACGATTTAACTACCTCTAAAATATATACTTTCTATTTAATGAAAAATTCATTAAAAATCATTTTAGCACCAATGAATATTAGATATCAAATTACCGGGAGATAGTTTTCCAAAAAGAAAACTCTTTCTTATATGTCTTCTTATAAAGTGTTAACCTTCCAGACTTAGTCAAAATAGGGTTTTCATTTTCACAAAGTGATACATGATATTGAAATTGATATATATTGAAAACCACACACTTGACACATGACTTAGGGATTAAACCAATATATATTTTTCAACATTAAAACTAATGTACAAAAAGTACAACAACACTAGAGACTAGACACAAAAATAGTTAAGAATTCCACTTGAGTTATAGTTCATAAATAAGAACCTAGTCGTAGGATATATAATGTTCACTAAAGCTATAAAATAGATTTCTCCCTCTTTCTTCTAGCAAAACCTTCAATAACTGAATATATGACCAACTATTTTCGCCTTGTTCTTAGTTGGCCTTTTAGCCACAAAAAGTGGAACAACATCACAATTTCCGCCGACTTCTTTTACTCCCAAGCACACCACAAGACCATCATAATTGTATATATGTTAGTATAATATTTATTATGGATTAATGCTTACCTTTTAACAAATTAGGGTTTGCATTTAATAATGGGTGTTGTTCCTTATCACATTGCATTCCACTTGTCAGGTCTCTTGAAACATACAATCAATTCTACCTAGTCTTTGATAATGGAAAAAGTTGGATTCATAAGCCAAGGACTTCGAAAACCTACATATTGGTGTGTTTAGTTTCACCAAATTTGTAGTTGGGAGCACATTATTAGACGAGAAAATAATTTTTCCATGTCATAAATGCAAATGCAAGGGGAAACTTTTATATGACTAAAAAAAGTACAAGTTCATCTAGTGTGGAACAAGTTTTGTCAACTTATGATAATTGGGTCTTACATGGTGAATTAGCAATGGCAGTTGATCTCCCCTATAGGGCTCTTTAATTATTAGTCAGGGTTATATTGATGTTAGTTAGCATGTCATGGAACAAGATGATATTAGGGGATTACTTCATGGTGGCCATAGATCCCCCAGTTAAAGACAGCTTCTTTGTCATCTTCTTGTTATGAAGTAAAGAAATTAATAAAAGAGTTGGGTTTGGATTATAAAAATATTCATTCTTGTCCGAATGTTTGTATGTTGTCTTTGGGTGATAGGGTGGATGATAAGCTTGTGTCATGGGTGTCAAACTTCACGTTAGACTGAAAGGGACAATACCATTAATGATCAAATGTTTGAAAAGGAAGTTGTAACATCAATAAAAATACCAAAATGGCTGTTGTGTTATTTTCATCTTTTATCTACGTTGAAAAGGTTGTATGCGTCATCGAAGACAGTCTCCTTATGCTTTGGCACGAGAGTAGCCACACAAGGGGTATAATTTGTGGCATCTAACAAATGCTCAAACATAGATAGCATTTAATGTTTTGTACCCAAATTTCGAACCTGACATAGAAAAATGCATAAAAATTAAAAAAAAAAAAAAATTTTAATTTTAGTGATGGTTTCAAAATCACCGCAAAAATTAAAAAAAATTGAATTTTTAAATGCCGCACCCCGCGCAAGTGTGGGCGGCCAAGCCGCGCGCCTGGTTGCCTTGGCCTAGCCCTGCTCATGCCTACACGTGGGCGCGGGCTCGCGCACGCACCTAGCCTTTTGCACACCACGTGACCGCATATTTGCGCGCCACGTGGTGATGCTATAAATTAATTCCCAACATTCCCCTCCCCCAATTTCGAACTTGGGACCTCACTTATGGGCGCACGCACGAACCATCTAATATGCAAAGCCTCCTTGTAATATATGCGTGCATATAAATTAAATACTAATCCAATAACTATTTTTCATAATTATATTTTATATTTTTTAATATAAATTAAAAAACATTAATTGATTATTTTTTAAAAGAATAAAGGAATAAATTAAAAATAAATGAATTGAGTTAAATTAAACAAATTAATTGATTAAAAAATAAAAAAAAAGATTTTATAAATTTTTTAAAAATTATTAAAATTTTGATAAATTTCTTTTTGTTTTTTCAAATTAATTTTTTTAATGAATTTTTCTATTAATTTAAATTAAATTTTAATTTTCTTTTTAAGATTTTATATTTTTTTTATTAATGTAATTTTAATTATTCTCTTAAGAAAAATTTAATTTATTAATGAATTTTGCAGCGAATGTTAATTTAATTTTAATTTTAAATTATTTAATTATTTTTAAAATTTTGTGACAATTTTTCAAAACCGCCGCAAATGTTAATTTAATTTTAATTTTAAATTATTTAATTTTTTCTAAATTTAGCGATAATTTTTGAGAAACCGCCGCTAAATTCAATTTTTAATAAATTTTGTGGCAGTTTTTCAAAACTGTCGCAAATGTTAATTTAATTTTAATTTTGAATTACTTAATTATTTTTTGAATTTAGCCACGGTTTCCAAAAAATCGCCCCAAAATTCAATTTTTTAACGAATTTTGCGATGATTTTGAAAAATCGTCGTAAATGTTATTTTAATTTTAATTATTTAACTATTTTTAAATTTAGCGGCGATTTCAGAAACCACAGCGAAATTTAATTTAATTTTTTAATTTTTTAATTTTTTTTTAATTTAGCAACGGTTCTTTGAAAACTGTCGCAAAATGTTTTAAGTATTTTCTTAATTATTTTCTTAAAATGTTTTAACTATTTTAAAATGTTTTAATAAAACTGCCGCAAATTAAATGTTTTAATAAATTTTGCAGTGGTTTTGAAAAATCGCCACAAAATGTTAAAAAAACTGTAGCAAAACATATATTTTGCCATGTTTAGTGGCGGTTTTCAAAATCGCCGTAAAAAAATCGTCGCAAAAAATCAACTTTTTTTTGTAATGAGTGAGGGAAAGAAATGTAAATGTTACAACCACTAGCGGTGGGAAACGTTCTTGCCATAATGGTGTTAATCCCAAACATTTATGACACCTCAGACTTGGTCATATTAATGAGAGATGGATAAATGAGTTAGCCAAATGTGGATTTATTGATCTAGTGGGTTCTAAACCCAAGCCAACTTGCGAGTCTTTCTTTCTTGGGAAATGGCTAAGTAACCCTTTGTTGGACAAAGTGGGAGGGCTGATGAATTACTAGGGTTAATCCAAACTAATGTATGTGGACCGTTCTTGATTATGGCAAGAGGTGGTTACTCCTACTTCAAAACCTTTACTAATGACCATTCAAGGTATGGTTATGTATACTTAATGAAGTACAAGTCCGAGGCCCTTGAAAAATTTAAGGCAGAAGTGGAGAACTAGAAACGAAATAGTATTATAATACTTCGATCAAATCGGGATGGAGAATACTTGAGTACTGAGTTCAATGACTACATCAAGGCTTGTGGTATTATCTCTCAGTTAACACCTCATGCTATACTGCAATTGAATGGGATTTATAAGTGTAGAAATCGTACCCTGTTAAACATGGTGCGCTCGATGATCACTTATATAGATCTGCCTATTTATTTGTGAGGTTATGTGCTTTCGACTGCAATTGATCTCCTAAATAGGGTTCCGACTAAATCCATAGTGATGACACCATATGAGATACGGTATGGGAAACCACCCAATCTTAAGCATGTTAAGATTTGGGATTGTCCAGCTTTTATCAAAAAGTTTAAAACAGATAAGTTAGATTTGTGGGATATCTTAAAGATTATTTAGGGTATTATTTCTACATTCCTAACAATCAAAGAGTCTTGATTAGCAAATATGTTGTATTCTTGGAGAAAGAGTTTTTCCAAGAAGGTGGTGTCGAGAGTAAAATAGATTTGGAAGAGGTGTCTTTCAAATAATAGATCCAGCTTAGTCAGGATATTGAGCCAATCAGTCCATCAAATGTCATCCCCGAGGCACCTTGTAGGTTGAGTAGAGTATCTCATCCTCTGGATAGATATGGATTTATTATGGAGGAGATGTAGGAAGTGTTCATGTATGGATATAATAATCAATTAGTTGATCCTACTACCTATGAGGAAGCGATATTTGATATTAATTCCAAGAAATGGCATGAGGATATGCAATCAAAAATGGAATCTATGTATTCTAACTAGGATTGGACTCTGGGGATTCGCTTAAAGGAATTGTTCCTATAGGATGCAAATGGATCTATAAGAGGAAAATCGGGGTTGATGGGAAGGTACAAACCTTCAAAGTTTGATTAGCGGCGAAGGGGTATCGCTAGAGGCAAGGAGTTGACTATGAAGATACCTTCTCACCGGTTTCTATCCTTAAATCCATTAGAATTATGCTAACTATTACCGCACACTTTGATTATGAGATCTGGCAGATAGATGTCAAGATCGCATTCCTGAATGGTTATCTTGAGGAAGATATATTCATAGATCAACTTCAGGGATTTGAATTTGCCAATCCTAATAACTTGTGCCAGTTTAAGAGATCCATTTATGGTCTTAAGTAGGTTTTGCATTCTTGGAATATCCATTTTGATTCTAAGATCAAAGAGTTTGTTTCATAAAGAATCTGGATGAGCCTTGTATATACAAGAAGGTAAGTGGGAGTGCAAGAGTCTATCTTATTTTGTATGTGGATAACATTCTCCTTATGAAGAATGATATTGGCATGTTGATGCCAATTAAAATTTAGTTATCCAATAAATTCTCCATGAAAGCTTTGGGAGAGGTAACCTACATCTTGAGAATCCACATCTATAAATATAGAGTAAAGAGATGAATAGGTCTATCCCAAAGCTTATATATAGAAAAAATACTAAAGAAGTTTAGCATGGAGTTCCACTCTTTAAAGGGATGTCCCCTAAGACTCCTGAAGAGAGACAACACATGGAAATGATTCCTTATGCTTCGATAGTGGGGAGTCTCATATATACTATACTATGTACAAGGCCTAATATCACCTATGCAGTAAGTGTTACTACAAGATATTAATCTGACCCAAGAGAGGAACATTGGGTGGCCGTAAAACATATCTTCAAGTACTTGAAAAGGACTAAAGATATGGTTATGCTCTATGGAAGAGGTGATCTCCGTGTTGATGGGTTTATAGATTTAGACTTTTGGTTTGATATTAATGATAGAAAGTCTACATTGATGTTTGTATCTGTCTTTAATGGTGGAACAGTTAGCTAAAAGAGTTCCAAGCCAGATATAACTACAAATTCCACCATGGAAATAGAATATGTTGCTACATGTGATGCTGCAAAAGAAGTTGTATGGATGAGGAAATTCATTTCTAAGCTTAAAGTGGTTCTATCCGTTGAGTTACTGAAACCTTTATATTATGACAACAACGACGTGATTGTACAAGCCAAGGAACTTAGGTCTCACCAAAAGTCCAAACACATTGAGCACCGCTTCCATCCCATTCGAGAAATTATAGCACGTGAAGACGTGCAACTACAAAAGCTAGCGTCATTGGAGAATGTCGCAGACCCACTAACTAAGGCTTTAACACAGGCACAAGTGGATCACCATCTTAAGAAGATGGGTATTAGATACATTGCGATAACACAATGATTATTTGTAAATTAGCATTAGTGCAAGTGGAATTTTATCTTGAAAGGGAATGCAGGGGTTGATTCCAAAAGCCCAACTCTTGGTGGATCCATCTAAGGGGATCCTAGCTTTAAAACATTTTCAAAACCAAAACAATTGCACAGCAGAAATGAAAAAAAAACCTTGCAAGACTGATCGGGCTGTCGAACACCGATAGATTAGATGAATAATGATTTTGATTTGCAGCAAGGGTGCAACCCAAATTCATCTCCCAACGAACCTCAAACTGATCTGTCAAAACAAGACTAAACGGGGGGGGGGGGGGTTTGGTGAAAAAACAGAAAACAAAATAAACACGAAGACAGTAAACCGAGATGCAACCGGTTGTAACCTTTCCTCCCTACCCGGGTATCATCATCCACCATATAAAGAACCTATTTATCTTTAATCCCCAGATCAAACAAAAATGCTTGATAATCGCCGAAGACTAAATCGAAACTAATATAAAAATCACAGAAGATCTTCTTGATCAATATACAAGTTTCAATTTCTTTTAGCACACGGATCTAAAACCGACATTAACAATTGCCCACTAAGTTTATTTTATTTCTTGCAACCAATACCCCAATCGAGCCTATTAATCAAATCTACCCAAGCATCATGCATGCATTCATACGATCGCATAAAATACATACACACTTGAGAAGAAGCAAAGAAACAAAACCATAAGATTAAAGATGAAAACAGATATACAAAAAACATCCAAAGATTCAAACCAGGTAAGGAGTATGGCATGCAACCGGTTACAAAATCCTTAGCCTTCCATCTTGACAAGAACAATGGAGAAAAAGGAAAATCGGCTACTATTCACGTGAGAAAAGAATTGTTCGCCCTAATGGCCTCGTAATGTGCTTAAATAGAGATTAGGGAGGAAACCCTAGGTTACCGAAACTTCACAACTGATTTCGAATAGGATAACGTGCGTTCTGGGCTTCGGCCCCTTCATAAAAATTGTAGATCAGGAAGAGTAGATGAATTTTAGATTTTTAATCACTTGATTTGGATATCGGATGCCCAAGTTATGGCCTTTTAAAAAATCAGTGTCTGTGTAGCTTTCCTAATTTAACCCAGCTATCTGGTCCCGACTTTGAAGCGATGTTTGGAGGCCCAAACGAACTCGGATTTGGACAAACCATATCATTAAAGAAATTCCAAGAAGTCCTCTGCAATATCTCTGAAGACATAATTCACGTTCTGGGATTATAACTTGGCCAAATATTTTAAAGAAGCACAGAAGGTCAAATCTGTCAGCACATTGTCTCCAATCTCCTTGTTTCTCTTCTGCCCAAAATAAAATAAAATAGTGTGAAGCTCAATTCCTATAAAACAAAATCAAGATGAATAAAATGACACAATGAACGTACAAAAAGACTAAATATGAGGGCTAAATAATATGAAAATATGCGCTCTATCAAAGACTCAGTATTAAACATTCATATGTATCAATATGAAAAACCATGTATAGGGTGTTTAGGGATATACCTCTACGAATGATGTCCTTCGCCGACAGTCTAATGCACCTCAAGCTTTTAGCTACCCGAATCTGCTCCTATTGTTGCAATGCTCGGGTGACCAACTACTTCCTCAACCGAGAAGGACCTACTTCATCCACACTTGAGCCGCCTCGAAACCTTTCACCAGAGTCGTGCTAGGACTCTCTCGATGAAGGTGAACTAGAGCTATGAAGGTTCCTTTCGGGTTGCTTGTGGCTGTCTCACAACTAGGATCAACAAAGGGAGATGAGAACTGGTCAACTTCTTGGAGAAAAAAGAAGAAGAAAACTAAAGTGTTAAGCTGACTTGCTCTACTTAATTTCTAATTAAGTTTTAATGATTAACAAAAATATTATTTTGAATAAAAATACTAATTGTAGTACTTAATTACTTTTGATTAATTTATAAAATATTTTTTCATAATATATGTATTACCAAAACTATTATTTTACATTAAAATTATTTTTCAAGTAACTTTAAAATGCATAAAAAAATTATAAAAATATATATTTTTAAATACTATAGTGAATAGTGAATAGTGAATAGTGAACAGTGAACAGTGGTCAGACCGTTGTGAACAGTAATTGAAACATTGTGAAGAGTGATTTTTTAAAAATACCTAAAAATACCCCCAAACTCGTTTGTAACATATTCCATTGCACATATTGCATATCTGTAACGTCCTATTAATGGGTCTAGGATATGTGATGTTTCAAGTTCTATTTCTATTTGAATTTTGAGCATGATAAAATCTTAATAGCATTAATTTTAAGAGTGAGAATGAGTTCATGGGCTTATATTATGAATGGACCTAGATGCAATTGAGATTTATTTGGTCAGTGTGTTGGGCCATGGAAATGGGCCACGGCATAGGCTGAGCCCAATTGAGGAATGACATTTGAATTTTGTAAAGAAAATCTTAATAAATTAAAATGGCTAGCAAATGTCAATACTATCCTTGGTCTTCCTTTGACCGTTGTTAAAGAAGAGGGGCAGTCAGGTCATTTCATCAAATTTCAAGCGCAGACCTACATCTCTGATTGCATTTCCCCCTTCGTACTCCATCTGCAACAACTCTTTTACGTATTGTTGCAATGCTCGGGTGACCAACTACCTCCTCAACCGAGAAGGACCTACTTCATCCACACTTGAGCTGCCTCGAAACCTTTCACCAGAGTCGTGCTAGGACTCTCTCGATGAAGGTGAACTAGAGCTATGAAGGTTCCTTTCGGGTTGCTTGTGGCTGTCTCACAACTAGGATCAACAAAGGGAGATGAGAACTGGTCAACTTCTTGGAGAAAAAAGAAGAAGAAAACTAAAGTGTTAAGCTGACTTGCTCTACTTAATTTCTAATTAAGTTTTAATGATTAACAAAAATATTATTTTGAATAAAAATACTAATTGTAGTACTGAATTACTTTTGATTAATTTATAAAATATTTTTTCATAATATATGTATTACCAAAACTATTATTTTACATTAAAATTATTTTTCAAGTAATTTTAAAATGCATAAAAAAATTATAAAAATATATATTTTTAAATGCTATAGTGAATAGTGAATAGTGGTCAGACCGTTGTGAATAGTAATTGAAACATTGTGAAGAGTGATTTTTTAAAAATACCCCCAAACTCGTTTGTAACATATTCCATTGCACATATTGCATATCTGTAACATCCCATTAATGGGTCTAGGATATGTGATGTTTCAAGTTGTATTTCTATTTGAATTTTGAGCATGATAAAATCTTAATAGCATTAATTTTAAGAGTGAGAATGAGTTCATGGGCTTATATTATGAATGGACCTAGATGCAATTGAGATTTATTTGGTCAGTGTGTTGGGCCATGGAAATGGGCCACGGCATAGGCTGAGCCTAATTGAGGAATGACATTTGAATTTTGTAAAGAAAATCTTAATAAATTAAAATGGCTAGCAAATGTCAATACTATCCTTGGTCTTCCTTTGACCGTTGTTAAAGAAGAGGGGCAGTCAGGTCATTTCATCAAATTTCAAGCGCAAACCTACATCTCTGATTGCATTTCCCCCTTCGTACTCCATCTGCAACAACTCTTTTACGTATTGTTGCAATGCTTGGGTGACCAACTACCTCCTCAACCAAGAAGGACCTACTTCATCCACACTTGAGCCGCCTCGAAACCTTTCACCAGAGTCGTGCTAGGACCCTCTCGATAAAGGTGAACTAGAGCTATGAAGGTTCCTTTCGGGTTGCTTGTGGCTGTCTCACAACTAGGATCAATAAAGGGAGATGAGAACTGGTCAACTTCTTGGAGAAAAAAGAAGAAGAAAACTAAAGTGTTAAGCTGACTTGCTCTATTTAATTTCTAATTAAGTTTTAATGATTAACGAAAATATTATCTTGAATAAAAATACTAATTGTAGTACTGAATTACTTTTGATTAATTTATAAAATATTTTTTCATAATATATGTTTTACCAAAACTATTATTTTACATTAAAATTATTTTTCAAGTAATTTTAAAATGCATAAAAAAATTATAAAAATATATATTTTTAAATGCTATAGTGAATAGTGAATAGTGGTTAGACCGTTGTGAATAGTAATTGAAACATTGTGAAGAGTGATTTTTTAAAAATACCCCCAAACTCGTTTGTAACATATTCCATTGCACATATTGCATATCTGTAACATCCCATTAATGGGTCTAGGATATGTGATGTTTCAAGTTGTATTTCTATTTGAATTTTGAGCATGATAAAATCTTAATAGTATTAATTTTAAGAGTGAGAATGAGTTCATGGGCTTATATTATGAATGCACCTAGATGCAATTGAGATTTATTTGGTCAGTGTGTTGGGCCATGGAAATGGGCCACGGCACGGGCTGAGCCCAATTGAGGAATGACATTTGAATTTTGTAAAGAAAATCTTAATAAATTAAAATGGCCAGCCAACGTCAATAATACCATTGGTCTTCCTTTGACCGTAGTTAAAGAAGAGGGGCAGTCAGGTCATTTCATCAAATTTCAAGCACAGACCTACATCTCTGATTGCATTTCCCCCTTCGTACTCCATCTACAACAACTCTTTTACGTATGATCCTTTCCTTCAACTTTTTCTCCTACATTTCTCCTTCCTTCAAACTTCTCGTCTTGGTGTCTTCATCTTAGCTAATAAGAGCTTCAAGAAGAGAGGTGATTCTTCTACATCACAAAGTCATCAGGCAAGTTCGCCTATATTTTTGTTCTACTAATATGAGTATGTAGTATGTTGTTGTCCTCGTCATTTCAGCTTACTGTGCTTAACTTCTGTTAGCGTTGTCTGTGACTCCCATTAGTTGAGTTTTGTGCAATATTATGTATCTCTTTGGGGTCTCATTGCTGTCTCAAATGCGGTTTGTTTTTCACCCTAAGTTTCCTTTAATGAATGGAATTTTATCTAAATGTAGATACAAAGCTTTGTTCATTCTGTATCTTCTTGAGCTTAGTTGTTTATCCATAGCCAAATATAGCATAAACATCCGAATGCACCAAACGATATCCAGATGCAAGACACAAACCACACCCGGATCCATCCGAATAGGCATTGTACCATCCAAATGTCACTCTCATTATTATTCAAACACATTTGAATGTACCATGTGCCATCCGAATGTCACTCTCATTATTTGTCTAAATACATCCAAATAGGCATTGTAGCATCCGAATATAAGACACAAAGCCAATAGCTCACATTCAAATGCATCTCTCACAAACCTATAGGACACATTCGAATAGGCCATGAGCCATTCGAATGTCACTCTCAATATTTGTTGGCACATCCTGATAGGCATTATAGCATCCGAATGCCACTTACAGAAGCTAATAGCCCCCATCTAAATGCCATTGAGATCATCTGAATGCCTCTCCCAATATTTGTTAACCCATCCAGATATGCCATGAGTCATCCGAGTGCCTCTCTCAATAATTGTTTGACACATCTGGATATTCCATGAATCATCCAGATATTCTCTCTCAAAAGAATATACCATATTCGTATGTGTAACGACCCATCCGGATGCCTCTCTCAATATTTGTTTACCATATCTGAATATGCAGTAGCCATCCGAATGCATCTCTCACCAACTTATATGTCATATACGAATGCCATTGAGGCCATCTGAATCCATCTCATCAGAAACCTAAATGACATATCCAAATGCCATTGAATCCATTCAAATGCCACTCTTGAAAATCTATACGCCATATCCAAACGTTGTTAAGTCATTCGATTATCACACCCCTTAAATATATGTATATATTACATCCAAATGCCATATTCAAGTAACTTGTGCTGCATTGCCTATACTCTATGATCAAATCAAAATAATCCTACTAATGGGCTAACCTGAGTAATATGAGCACTGAAGTAAATGGAGACTCAATTATAAAGATTGTGCTTGCTAGTAACACTTTGTTACCAATATGTGAGTTCAAATGATGTGGATCTATATATATTTGTAGTATGTGCGTGGTAATAGTTTCGGAAACCTTGCATTTGTCACATGATTGTGTTTTGATGCATCATATTATTATAAATCTAGCGCACCTACTATTTTGCCCTAGGAGAGAGGGTACCCTAGGAGTGCCTAGCGCTAGTCGAGGTGGCTATAAGCCGGCAAGTAGTGCTCATAGTTAAACGTGTTGACTTGTTCACATGATGCATTTTTGCATACTTTGCATGGTATGAGCTTATGGGATTGGTAAGATCTTCACTTACGATGTATGCACGCGTGATGGATATGCACACTTGCATAATTATACATGGTGGCATGAATGACAAATTTTGGTTGATAAAATCATGAGATGTGATTTCCCTAATATATATATATATTTATATCTGTTTTAATATTTGAGTTGCTACCACTCCATTTCGTTGTCACTATGATTTCGCAATTTTGTAAATTGTTCCTTGTACTTGAACTTGCTGAGTCTTGTAGTTCACTTGATCTTCTTATGCCATTCCAAGTAGGGGCAAAACGATTATTGGGGGCGAATCCAGTGGGACTACAACCTCAGGGTAGTGGTGTACAAAGGCGCCCTTGACTTGAAGATCCTAGATAGGGATTTGGTAAGCCTTGATTTGATGAGATTTTATTTGGTTCATTTACATTAGAGCCTCATAATTGTTTTATATGGCCATAGAGCCAATATTGGGAAAACCTAATTTTGTAAAAGTTGTTATGGAAATTCCACTACGAGAAATGAAATTAGAATGTGGGTGTAACGCCCAAGATTTTTAAACTAAAATATAATGTAATACTTGGAATTTTATTTTAGCTTCTAATACTTGAGGAAATATGTCCTTTCAAGGGATTATAGAAGCCTTGAGACAAAGGTTCAGTTTTTGAGCCAGTGGCAAAATCGTAAATATTGAGGTTCGGGTAAAAGTGTAATTTACCTAAAAATCAGGGGTATTCGAGTAATTAGTCCTTTCTTCGGGGACTAAAATGCAATTAAAAATTAGCCTAGGAACCAAGTTGAAAAGGGTCTAAGTGCAATTACCTGAAAAGTTTGGGCCAAAGTGTAATTCTTGAAATATTTTTCCTAAGGGCATTTGGGAGATTCAAGAAAAGCCTTATAAATGATTTTAGAGATAAGGATGAAGCCTCATGATGATATTAGAGATAAGGATGAAGCCTCGTGATGATATTAGAGATAAGATGAAGGCTCATGATGACTTTAGAGATAAGATAAGTATTCATGATGACTTTAGAGATAAAGATTAAGCCTCATGATGACTTTAAGGATAAGATTTGATATGATTTGGATAAGATTTGATAAGATCTTATTTGGATAAGATTTGATAAGAATGATTGCAGAATATCTTAGAAGATATGGAATGATTAGAGAATATTTTAGAAGATTTGAAATGATTGGAATATCTTGAAAGATTTAGAAAAGATTTGAAATGATTGTGACTTACTTGGTGACCAAGTTTCCAAGCCTATAAATAGGGCTCATGGCCAAGAGTTTCCTCATTCTAAGTTGGGATAAATTCATGCTAGACGAGAGTGCTTCGAGCTTTTTGTAAAGGTGAAGCCTTCAGCATTCAAATCTCATCAAACCAAGTTAAGGTAAGTACATTATGAACTATTTATGATGTTTAAGCATGACTATGAACTATGTTATGTGGTCCCTCATGTTATGTTATGTTCACGCAAGTTTCGGGACCGGAGCTCGGTAGCGCTACGCACGAGGGTTCTTACCCCTGCAAGTTGATGGAACCTCTCGTGTCTCCATACGATATGTTATGTTATGTCATGACTTGTTTAAATACATATGATGGTTCTCTTGTACTTATTGAGATTTGCGTAATCTCACCCCCCTTATGTTTCCCCCTCCCTCGGGTGAGCATGAATGAGGAGACCAGGACATGGACGTGGAGCGTGGTGGCTTGTTTAAAAAGGATTTTCAAGAATTTAAGTTTAGTTTCCTTTTGAAACAATGTTTTATAGGGTTGAACTCTGATATTTTCCTATATGTATGCCATAAAGCATGTCTTGGAATTTTATTTGATTTAAAGGAAGTATGATTTTGATTTTAAGCTCCGGACATTTTTATATGAATATTATTATCATTAAGCATGTAAGTAAGTTACGGGTGTCACAGTGGATATCAGAGTAAAGTTTACTTTCCTGTAGACTCAAATTGTTTTTAAAGAAAATTTTATTTTATTTTTTTTGCTTTTAGTAAAATTTTTAAGGAAATACTTTTAAGGAAACATGAAAATCCACCACGTCCCGTTCAAGCTTCTGATCTCCGGGTAAGTTATAAGAATTGCTATACTTTTGAATTGAGTTAAATTAAACAAATTAATTGATTAAAAAATAAAAAAAAGATTTTATAAATTTTTTAAAAATTATTAAAATTTTGATAAATTTCTTTTTCTTTTTTTAAATTAATTTTTTAATGAATTTTTCTATTAATTTAAATTAAATTTTAATTTTCTTTTTAAGATTTTATATTTTTTTATTAATTTAATTTTAATTATTCTCTTAAGAAAAATTTAATTTTTTAATAAATTTTGCAGCGAATGTTAATTTAATTTTAATTTTAAATTATTTAATTATTTTTTAAATTTAGCGACGATTTTTGAGAAACCGCCGCTAAATTCAATTTTTAATAAATTTTGTGGGCAATGTTTCAAAACTGTCGTAAATGTTAATTTAATCTTAATTTTGAATTACTTAATTATTTTTTGAATTTAGCGACGGTTTCTAAAAAATGGCCGCTAAATTCAATTTTTTAACGAATTTTGCGATGGTTTTGAAAAATCGCCGCAAATGTTATTTTAATTTTAATTATTTAACTATTTTTAAATTTAGCGGCGATTTCAAAAATCGCAGCGAAATTTAATTTAATTTTTTAATTTTTTCTTAATTTAGCAACGGTTCTTTGAAAATTATCGCAAAATGTTTTAAGTATTTTCTTAAAATGTTTTAACTATTTTAAAATGTTTTAATAAAACTGCCGCAAATTAAATGTTTTAATAAATTTTGTAGTGGTTTTGAAAAATCGCCACAAAATGTTAAAAAAACTGTAGCAAAAAATATATTTTGCCATGTTTAGCAACAGTTTTCAAAACTGCCGTAAAAAAATCGTCGCAAAAAATCAATTTTTTTTGAAATGAGTAAGGGAAAGAAATGTAAATGTTACAACCACTAGCGGTGGGAAACGTTCTTGCCATAATGGTGTTAATCCCAAACATTTATGACACCTCAAACTTGGTCATATTAATGAGATATGGATAAATGAGTTGGCTAAATGTGGATTTATTGATCTAGTGGGTTCTAAACCCAAGCTAACTTGCGAGTCTTTCTTTCTTGGGAAATGGCTAAGTAACCCTTTGTTGGACAAAGTGGGAGGGCTGATGAATTACTAGGGTTAATCCAAACTAATGTATGTGGACCGTTCTTGATTATGGCAAGAGGTGGTTACTCTTACTTCAAAACCTTTACTGATGACCATTCAAGGTATGGTTATGTATACTTAATGAAGTACAAGTCTGAGGCCCTTGAAAAATTCAAGGCAGAAGTGGAGAACTAGAAAGGAAATAGTATTATAATACTTCGATCAGATCGGGATGGAGAATACTTGAGTACTGAGTTCAATGACTACATCAAGGCTTGTGGTATTATCTCTCAGTTAACACCTCATGCTACACCGCAATTGAATGGGATTTCTAAGTGTAGAAATCATACCCTGTTAAACATGGTGCGCTCGATGATCACTTATATAGATCTGCCTATTTATTTGTGAGGTTATATGCTTTCGACTGCAATTGATCTCCTAAATAGGGTTCTGACTAAATCCATAGTGATGACACCATATGAGATACGGTATGGGAAACCACCCAATCTTAAGCATGTTAAGATTTGGGATTATCCAGCTTTTATCAAAAAGTTTAAAACAGACAAGTTAGATTTGTGGGATATCTTAAAGATTGTTTAGGGTATTATTTCTACATTCCTAACAATCAAAGAGTCTTGATTAGCAAATATGTTGTATTCCTAGAGAAAGAGTTTTTTCAAGAAGGTGGTGTCGAGAGTAAAATAGATTTGGAAGAGGTGTCTTTCAAATAATAGATCCAGCTTAGTCAGGATATTGAGCCAATCAGTCCATCAAATGTCATCCCCGAGGCACCTTGTAGGTTGAGTAGAGTATCTCATCCTCTGGATAGATATGGATTTATTATGGAGGAGATGTAGGAAGTGTTCATGTATGGATATAATAATCAATTAGTTGATCCTACTACCTATGAGGAAGCGATATTTGATATTAATTCCAAGAAATGGCATGAGGATATGCAATCAAAAATGGAATCTATGTATTCTAACTAGGATTGGACTCTGGGGATTCGCTTAAAGGAATTGTTCCTATAGGATGCAAATGGATCTATAAGAGGAAAATCGGGGTTGATGGGAAGGTACAAACCTTCAAAGTTTGATTAGCGGCGAAGGGGTATCGCTAGAGGCAAGGAGTTGACTATGAAGATACCTTCTCACCGGTTTCTATCCTTAAATCCATTAGAATTATGCTAACTATTACCGCACACTTTGATTATGAGATCTGGCAGATAGATGTCAAGATCGCATTCCTGAATGGTTATCTTGAGGAAGATATATTCATAGATCAACTTCAGGGATTTGAATTTGCCAATCCTAATAACTTGTGCCAGTTTAAGAGATCCATTTATGGTCTTAAGTAGGTTTTGCATTCTTGGAATATCCATTTTGATTCTAAGATCAAAGAGTTTGTTTCATAAAGAATCTGGATGAGCCTTGTATATACAAGAAGGTAAGTGGGAGTGCAAGAGTCTATCTTATTTTGTATGTGGATAACATTCTCCTTATGAAGAATGATATTGGCATGTTGATGCCAATTAAAATTTAGTTATCCAATAAATTCTCCATGAAAGCTTTGGGAGAGGTAACCTACATCTTGAGAATCCACATCTATAAATATAGAGTAAAGAGATGAATAGGTCTATCCCAAAGCTTATATATAGAAAAAATACTAAAGAAGTTTAGCATGGAGTTCCACTCTTTAAAGGGATGTCCCCTAAGACTCCTGAAGAGAGACAACACATGGAAATGATTCCTTATGCTTCGATAGTGGGGAGTCTCATATATACTATACTATGTACAAGGCCTAATATCACCTATGCAGTAAGTGTTACTACAAGATATTAATCTGACCCAAGAGAGGAACATTGGGTGGCCGTAAAACATATCTTCAAGTACTTGAAAAGGACTAAAGATATGGTTATGCTCTATGGAAGAGGTGATCTCCGTGTTGATGGGTTTATAGATTTAGACTTTTGGTTTGATATTAATGATAGAAAGTCTACATTGATGTTTGTATCTGTCTTTAATGGTGGAACAGTTAGCTAAAAGAGTTCCAAGCCAGATATAACTACGGATTCCACCATGGAAATAGAATATGTTGCTACATGTGATGCTGCAAAAGAAGTTGTATGGATGAGGAAATTCATTTCTAAGCTTAAAGTGGTTCTATCCGTTGAGTTACTGAAACCTTTATATTATGACAACAACGACGTGATTGTACAAGCCAAGGAACCTAGGTCTCACCAAAAGTCTAAACACATTGAGCACCGATTCCATCCCATTCGAGAAATTATAGCACGTGAAGAGGTGCAACTACAAAAGCTAGCGTCATTGGAGAATGTCGCAGACCCACTAACTAAGGTGGGTCTGTACCTTCCCATCAACCCAGGTAAGTTTCTCCATGTATTTTGTATTTGAAGATTCTATGGTACGGATTTTTACATTATTGATATAAGTATGGTGTAGTGGGAGTGCATGTCTAGGAAAGTTCTGGTTAAGGAAATACTTGGTATTTAAGTGTGTCCCTTTGTGACCCACCTCTCTTTCCTGGAAACTTACCTGGTGTACTATTCACGTACACACATTATTTCTGTATACGGTTACTATTTATAGTGAATAGTGGAAGTGAATTCGGTTATGTACCATATCAGGTTTCGATTATTGCTTTCGCAATTGTAAATGATATGCTGGGAAGGGTTTTGTTTAGAGTTCAGTACTTGAGATTTTAAGATATGTACCGTAAAAAAGGGATTTATGCATTTATGTATTTATGTTGAGACCCAGCATAGTGACACGCTCGGTAAGGAAAAAGCAGGGTGTTACACGTGTTGACCTCGATTGTCGTACTGGGACCTAATAATCACACTCTTCCTCAAATCTTGATACCTTAATGATCCATGGCTATCACATTTATTCAAGAATTTCAATATCCTATTTTCCAAATTTTCCATAATTTTCTCCTATTTTTCTCTCCATAATTCCAAAATAAATATTTTCTCAAACATTTCCCTAAATTTTTCTCCACCATAAATCATAAAATATTTTTCCAAAAATAATAAAAAAAATCAAAAATTACCTAGCTCTCACGCGTCCTCAAGCACCCACGCGTGGCTTGCCTACGCGTGTATTGCATGCGCCCAACTTTCCGGTCGTCTTCAACCTTTTTTTGATCACCGACGAGGTCCGATCAAGATCTGATCCCACTATCTTGAAGTACTCTTCAAGTCAATCTCAATGGCACAACCCTTGGCCTAAAAACATCACCGAATCTGCCTCAATTTGGCTAATTTCGAACCATTTCTAGCAACCCACTTGAAATTCTGGCCAAGCTCGAAACCTATTTAAATGAACTCAAAAACCTCTCAAATTCTTCAGAAATGACCCTCTAGGCTTGGGGAACAAAAGCCCATTATCCTTCTCCTTCAATTTTTTCTCAAACTCTGGGATTCTCAAGTTTAATTTTTAGCCACCTTTGACCCCTATTTATACCCGATTTCCAGCCATGTCAAGCCATTCCTTGTCAAATCCGAGCCTTTAATGCTCTGATATTCCCTTTAATCACCTCAAATTGTTGTGATTTGCCTCGAACACCCCTCTCCTAATTTTTCAACGACTCACAGTCATACCCCACCATCCCTCCATCAAATTATAGCCATACTCGGCCCATACACACCGCAATCAATCCACCATGCCCTGAGGCCCATTCTGGACCCTAAAACAACCTTCCCGACGATGGCAGGAGCCTGGCCGATGGTGGTAGTGGTGGCTAGAGTTCCTAAAAATTCTTTGATTTCTAGATTTCATTCATCTCTAGATTTCATTCAGGCATTTTCCATGCAACCCCTTGAGTTCCTGAAAATTCCACAATGAACCTTAGAATTTTCTCTTTCACATTTTATCCCCTAAGTTTCATTTTACCTATTTTGGCCAAGATTCAAAAATTACACTTAGGCCTAAAAATATGCAAAAATGTCTTTTTGATCATGAATCCTTTTGTTTTACCTCGAAACTACTTCAGGGTTGTTCCTTGTGCAAAACTTAAATCCTCTCAGGATTCTGTTGCCTTTTTGGAAGTCCCTTATGATGATTCGATTTTTTAGATTGCATCACAACTGTAATGAAAATAGTCTCTGATTTGATTTTTTTTTTTTTAGCGTCATAAATCTTTTCTCGAGATGCTTGTCAATGATATACCTTTCTCTTTAGACATTTACGTTCTGGAGTATTCCCTTCCATTAATTCGGCCGTTTAAGATCTTTAAATTGTCTTTTGGACTCTTCTTAACATCACAAAATATGCAGTATTTCACGTATTAACAATATACTTATTTCTTTTGACTTGGGATATTACACCAAAGTTCCCGAGTCATAGCTACCCGAAGTCGTGCTCCACTCATAGCTATCGAGGGTCAATTCCATGCCATATCATACGAACCATGCAATGTAACAAATAATAGATGTAATGGCGTGGTAAACATCAACGTGATACATTGGCCCCCATAAGCTAGGCATCAGGCCATGCTTCTGCCACATAGGAATACACATCTACTGCAATGCTCATGCACCTAGTTATTCTAAAATGCACATGTCCAACCATTCATAGCTTATGTTTCCCTCGATAATGCAAGCTCAGTCCCATGCACAACAATGCCATGCAATAAGACACTTAATGGCAGAGTCGGTCGACAATGAGTAGGTATGGGTTGACAATCCGTGACTAAGAGCAATCGATCAGCAGCCATCCTCGGGCTGACCAGCAATGCACTCCTTCATCACCAAATGGTCAACACTTTACCTCACCAATCGATAGCTCCTACACCATGTCACAACAACTCACACCTGCTGGGAACCATAACCACAACCAAACCCCATCAATCCTCTAAAAATCTAGTCCCACATTGGTTCAGCATCATTCCCAAGGGAATAGAGACGATACAACACCCCATAAGCGTTTAGAATAAAAATCCCCAGGAATCCTATATTTATCTCAAATCCACCATAAAAGGAGTCAACCACAAGGATTTATTAAAAAGGGATAAAGTGCACCCACAACAATAAAATTCGAAACCAAATCAGGGTAAAAGAGAAAATAAAACGCATAAAGCGAATAGAAACTTGCCTTTTAATAAAATATTCCAATTGTTCTGGTCACGTGCTGCAAAATAATATTTTTACCAAAATTAACAATATCCCGATCTAAACATTTAAATAATCTAATCGTAAGGAATTTCTAATATATATTTTCTCGCTTACCTAGCTAATTTAAACTTCAATTGCCTAATTTTTCTTCAATTTTTCCTTGGATTTTCCCATTATTACTCTTTGTTCGTGGCTCCTTCTTCTCCCCAGTTTCCTTCCTATTTATCCTCTATTTCTGCTACTAGATTACACTAGAATTTAAAGCTTTAAACACACAAAAAAGTTGAGCAGTTGAGCACTGGCCGCATGGCAGCCAACGGTGCCACCGTCTTAGCCCAAAACGACGTCATTTCTAGCTGGCTTATGCTAGAAAAATCAAGCATTCTCTTCTTCACCTGCGCGACCTCCTGCATCAACCTTGCAAGCCTGTGCCACCTAACCTACATGCTCATTCAACTAATATACACACCCAATTAATTTTAAAGAGATTCTACAGCCACTTTCAAAAATTACACCTAGACTCCATTGTTTCCAAAATTTAACACCTACACCCTACTTTAATAATAACACTTATACACCAATTCTTTCCAAATAATTACCCATTTTTTAGAATAAAATAATTTAACATTTCCTTTAAATTAACACCATAAATTAATAAAAAAAATTAAATCACAAATAAACGGGTCATTACACATATGATCTTAAGAAATGTAATGAAAGAAAATTCTAACAATTTAAAACTTTCAAATTCTTCAAGGGTAATGTGACAATAATTGTTTTTTTTTTTTTTTGGTTTCTCCCTTTAATCTTAGGTTCCAAATTAATTTTGTTAAGAGGATATGTCCAAAAGAATTAATAGCACTTACTTGAGGTTTAAATGAGATTGCTAAAAGATTCAATTATTTAAATTCTCATCAATGGATTTAGAATTTCATACAAATGGTCATGGAAAATTCAAGAAGACACAAAATAATGGTGTTATGGTTGAAGCAAGTGGGCAAAATTATTACGGTGTTCTTACAAACATTATTAACTTCAACTCCTATGAAACCTTAAGATTGCATTATTTTGTTGTGCTTGGGCGGATATTAATTCACTAAGAAGGTAGATTAAGAAAAATGTAAAAGGGTTCACATTAGTCAACTTTATAAAGTTGATTCACACTAAACAATCATTGAAAGATAACCTTTTTGCTTACAGAATAATGTCATGTGGTTCTAACAAAACCAAGAGACTTATATAACAAAAAATTATAAACAAGATGATGAGACTTACACAATATGCATGCCATTTAAGGTTATAGATTGGGTTAGGCCAAACATTGAAGGTGAAGTTATTGAGTGACATGTTATTGTATATTTGTACAAATCATTACATAATTCTATAGTTTATTTTGTTTTACACATTTTTTTATTTTAATTTTTTAGAAATGTTTTCGTGATTACATGTAACATTAATGGGATATAAGAGTTCCACAAACTCATAGATGGTTCTTGATAATGCAAAGGTATCTAGTATGCATATCAAGGGCTATTAGCATCAAAAAGCTAAACCTTTTCAAGTTGTGGCAATTTTATCCAATCCTTCTAATTTTGGAAATTAAGGCCAAATTTATAAAGTTAGTAGCAATTTTAGCTAAATTGAAATAACGGGTTACTCGACTATCAACCCTCGATCATGTGGCATGCCACGTGGATATTTTAGCGAGCCCATTGCTGATTGAACCAAAAAATAAAAATAATGCAAAAGCTAAGGTTAACCGGTTAACCCTTAGCTTATGAACCTCCTGAAATTGAAACCCTAAAACCTAGCTTCAGATCACGAAGAGGCGAGATGAAGGGGAAAACGGGCGGAGGAAGAATCGGAGGCGGAGGACAAGGTTGAAGTTGAGGAATCGAACGATGAAGATGTCGAGAAGGAATCGTAGAGTGAGAACGACATTGAACGCTGAGTGATCGAACGGCAAAGACGAGATGGAGGAAGAATTGAGGGTTTTGAAATCCTAGTCAACATATTGCTTCATATGGTGACGATGACATAGGGCTTGAAGAGTATGACTCCGAGGAAGACGAAGGTTGTTTGGGAAGATGAAGGGAGCACAACTCTGTGAGGGTTTTCAGGTCACATTTGCTTAGGAAGACGAAGGAGACGGAAGTGTAAGTGTCTTGTCCTGTATTGTTTCTTTTCTAAAAGAATTTAAAAAAACACATAAGTTAGTTGGCTTATGTATTCACCAGAATAATGCTTGTGACTTAGTGCTGGGGGTCACTGTAAGAGGAAAATTAATATTTCATTTGAGAATTCTAGCACACTTTTCTATGTAATTAGAGTTAAATTGTTGTGAAGGGGATTGATTTGATGGCTTCGAATGAGCAATCTAGCACGTCTTCTGGGAGTTGTAGTAGATGTAGCGACAATATGGTTGTATGCAAGGTGCACAGATTGGAATATCGTAGTCAAATTTCATATATCTAAGAAAACAAGGAAGAGGTTTTTATGTTGTCCTCTACCTAAGGTAATGTGTGTAAGTTTGAAGATTATCAGTTCATTAATTTGTTTGTGGCATTTGTTGAAAGTACACATATTGTAGGATCAAAGTTGTGGTTTGTCAAGTGGTGTGATGAGGAGCTAAATCCAAGTTCTCGACAAATAGAGGTTTTTAATGTCATATATGACAAGATGGAAAGAATGGAAGCCATTATTGCAATGAAAGAGAGGCTGAGGTTGCATTTGAAACCAAGATAAGGGATGTTGAGGCAAAGATGAAGGTTGTTAAGGAAAAGCTTATGAGAAAAAAAAAAAAAGAAAAAATGAAGATGCTAGAGGAAGAAAGAGCTAGGTTGCTGGAAAGAATTGAGAAGATGGAGGCTAAGAAGGTTGTCAGAGATTATAATGTTAGGAAAATTAGGATTTTATCATTTGTTTTGGTATTGTGCATGTTGTGGTGGGTGAACATGGTGCAAGATCAACGTGTCAAATGGTTGTCTTTACAATAGCTAATAGAAGTTCATGTATTTGAATGCTCAATGGAACATTATTATGTATATTAATGTAAGTCTATTATGAAAGTTGGTATTGTGCATGTTGTATCTGTTTTATTTCTGCCCTTATGATGCTTTAAGTCAAGCATCTCTTCATTCCCAAAATGCACTATTGAATGCTAAAAAATAGGTATAAAACACGAGTTGTGCAACGGATTCATGCTACTTAAGACAAAACAACAACTATGGAACTAGTCAAAAAATCAAGATAGGGGCAATGGGACATTGGTGATTTGATGGAATTATTGTCTGAATGAGACTTAATTCACATATCTATCCAACTTAAAAGAACATTCAAATATGGTATGCAGACATTTGTAGTTCCAAATTCTTACATGTATCTTTTTTTTCTATTTTTGCTACAAAATATTTGGACAACAATAGTATAGGGACACCATCATAAGTATCCATCCAACACAAACAAATCAAACAACATTGATTTTAATTGGTTAAACGAACACAATCCATCCAAATCCTCCTGAATTACAACACAATCTCATCCAAATTGCCCCTCAATATAGAATTACATAACTGACACAAGCAATCGAGCATCCCAAATGAGAACACAATCCAAATTATCGTAACCAATTACATCACACCACAAATAACTGTCTCAAATGACACATCCATCTACAAATTACATCACATCTCAAACAACCGTCTCAAATGACACATACAAATCTCCATACCATTTACAAATTACATCACATCTACTTAACCGTACCAAATGACTTATACTCACGGGCTTGGTAGTGGTGGTGGTAGGCTGACTTGGTCAGATTTTTCTTAAGAAGGCATGGGTTGTGATCCAGTTGTTGCTTTCCTATTGTTGGGAGTTTAATACATTCTTTGTCACAATAGATGTTGTTGTAAGTCCACATACATATCTTGCTCGTTTTTCCACTAGCATCTGAATTGCCAAAAAAGACAAATTACATGTAAAATAACAATAGGTCTAATCTGTTACATGGGCAATCTTATAATTAAAAAAAATTAATTAACTAACATCCGTACCTTTGCATAAAAAATTTTGAATTCTAAGGAGAACATCACTTCGTAGCCTTGACTTGCCTATATATATACATCACGGTGAATAAGAAGCATCGAATGGAAGTTTTAGGGTCAACCAACTTCGTTAAATTTGCAAAAAAAAAAAAAAAAATAGGTGTAGCTACCAATTAGACCAAACAGAAAACAAATTTTATCCAATTATTTTGTTCTAGTTTAAGATTATACCTTTCTTCTATCTCTTGTCATTTACCTTTTTGATGCAATTGCTGAGGCCATTGTTGGGGCTAACGCTGAGGCTAGTACTGTGACATTTACTAAGACACTTGCATCAGCACTTGCATATGCACTGGCTAAGGCTCCTGCTGTGGCACTCGCCGAAGAAGATGTGGTTGTTGCTGATGCAATTATTGAGGCAGTTGATCTCGATCTTGCGGAGGCACGTGATCCGGAAGTTGATGGGGTTGTTGCTGAGGCATTAGCTGTGGCACGTAGGCTGCCTCTCTTCGCCTATCATGGGATAATAATATTAATGTAAACAAATATATATATATATAACATAATGGACATTTATAATTAGATATTCATACCTTGGCAGGTCTTGGTACCACTGCCTTGTCCTTATTTGGGCAACCCCTCTTATTGTGGCTAGTTTGCAAGCAATATTGGCATGTCATATGCATGCCATGCCGACCACCCACATCATGTCCTTCCATTTCAGTGACATCCCTCTTTCGTTTCTTTTTTCGTCTGCCAGGCTTTCTCTTATATGGGGGTAAGGGCAGTATAGGAGCAACATCAATCCTTGGCCACATTAGGAACCCATTCAATGGCTCCAATGCATACTGGTATGCCTTTCAATATTCTAATTTGCTATAATACCAATTTACATAGGCAACTAAATCATGCTTCATAAAGTGTATACAGGCTAAAGCATGAGAGCACAAGATGCCACTTAAGTCCCACTACCTGCAAGAGCATATATGCTCTTCTAAGCTGACCACATAACCTTGGTTCGCAATGCTAAATTGGAATTTTTGTCCAACAGCAGGCCTCATATTACAATACCTTGTCCCCAGTTGTGCCTTCTCCAACATTTTTCTGATTCGTGGACAAATTTCATCTGAACACTTATTCATCATCTCTCTTTTATCATACATTATTACCATTAAAGATGTTTGAATCCCTTCTAACATGTCTATGATAAGCAAGCACCTTGCCTTGCATATATAACAATTGAAGGTTTCAGCCAAGTTAGAGGTTACAACATCACACTTGGGCCACATGTTGATAAATGCCCTACAAAAACTTTTAGGGTTCGGCTTCATGAAATCAGAATGTGCAGTGGCACCCAACACTTCCATTTCTTGCATGCAACTAAGAAAACCTGACTAATTTGTTACATTAATCGCCCTCCAAAACAATGACTTAAATTCCTATCCATCATGTAACCTTTTCCAATTGGCATAAATCTTCCTTGCACAATTCCTATGCTTAGCATGAGGTACAAGATTCTTAATTGCTTTGGCAAGACCCTTCTATTAATCACTAACAAGTGTTAGGCCAAGTCTGTCAACAATATTAATATCCTCCAACAAGTGCTCTAAAAACCATCTCCAACTGTTCTTATTTTCCCCCTCAACAACAACCCAGCTTATAGGGAACATTTGATTATTCTCACCCCTCCCAATTGCACTCAGCAAGGCACTTCCTACTAAGGGGTTTAGGGATCACCCATCCAAACAAATACAAGGCCTACAAGGTGTCATATACCCCTTCCTAAGGTCTAAAAATCCTATATACATTCTTCTGAACACGCATTCCCAGTAGGTCCAGTGGCATCTGTCTCCAATTCAAAGTGGCCTTTAGGGTCAACCCTTGTGAGTTCAGCCATGTATGAATGGAGTTTTGAATAATGAGAGACCAAACCACCCCTTAGTAATTTTAGTGCCATAGTCCTTGCTTTATAACATGCCCATTTTGACACGGTTATTGCATATTTGTCCTTGAAATCAAGTGCCATCTCTTCTACAACATAAGAAGGATTTCTTCTGAATGTTTGGAGGAATTATTTTGCTAACCAATTAGAATTGGCTTACTTATTTGTTAAACTCCTAAAACACGATGTTTAGCATTATACCTTCTCACCATAACTATCCTCTCTCTTTGCTTCTTGGCAGGATATATTCTCCATGGAGAACCACCCGTACACATTGCTTCCATATGTTTTTCACATGACCTCTTCCAACCAATACTAAACCCATTACATATTCCATATTGTTGGACACATTTCTTAAACTGTTTGGCATTCTCAAAAAGTATGCCAATTTCAAATTTAATTGTAGTGTGGTCACAACGTGGGTTATAAACCAAAGACCTTTTCTTCATCTTCTTTGCTCATAACAAGTCACTTTCCTAACTGTTACATGGAGTGTCAAAACCTTCATCATCAGAGTCCGTGTATTCACTAAGGTGTCCATCATCATTTCCAAATTGAGGATCTACCCCTAGCCTTTCACCATTGTCAACAATGGTTGATTTAAAGACACTCTTGTTTTTCCATGCAATCACAAACTCCTCATTATCGGTCTCACATTCCTCAACCCAATTGTAATCTCTGTTAGGCTCATCCCCACCAACTGTAGGAATATCGAAATCCTCCTCATCTTCACTGTCCTCATCACTATTGTCTCGTGCATTATGTGCATCCTTAATGACTATATTAACTGGTGCTTCATAATGATCCCTTCCATCATCAGATTCCAACTCATCCTCATTAACATCAACATCGCATCCTCCGTCGTCGTCACCCACCTCCTTCCCACTTGACTCACCTGATTTACATTTAATGTAAATTTTCAGGAAACCAAACTCTATTCCCTCTTCCCACATTCTAAAGACTTCATCATCACTATGGACTAAGCTCTGATAATCCCACTCCCCCCTCGGTTTATATTACCCTAATTTGTAAAAATCTCCATAACCATCTTCCTTACACTTTGCCACAATATCTTCATAGGAGATTCCAATGCAATTTTTCCAACCCCCCAATACATATGTACCACCTACATACGTACGCCATGGATGTAACACCCCCTCTCCTAGAACTACCCGAGAAAAGGTGCTACAGAAATAAAATAAAACTAGCTGATAAACTGAAATCTGATACCATAAAGGAATATCTCAATCAACTAAAATAAGAACTCTAAGTTAACATAAATTGGAACCATAAACTCTGTCTAAGGGAAAATCCCTCAATTGAAAAATAAGCTAATACTAAACTGATAAACACTATAAAACTAACAACTCCCAGACATCTTTGGTCTTGAGTGGCTCCACGTACACACACTACTGACCATTGCTGCTAGGCCCCATATCTGGTACTCCCCCGCTAGGACCTGGAAAGGTGAAGAGTACAAGGTGAGCTACAAAGCTCAGCAACTAATAAGATGGAAAGAATAACTTAAACTGAATAGAAGAATATCGATACTGATAAATACTTACTAAACTTGTACTGAGTATAATCATTGTTTGTTTGCATTCATAAAAATGTAATGCACATAAACTGTAAACTAAATGCAAGTATGCAACTTTGGCTCATAGGCCCACGTAATCTGATAATACATACATGTCTGATCTGAATCCTACATACATAAAAACTGTAAGCACATACTGTGGGCAATATGCCCCTAGCCCCCTGGTGGCCACCAGGCAGGCAACTCATAAGCTGAGCTGAAACTGAAACTAGTGGTATTCCAGCGGACAAGCTTCCTGGCGAACATAATGCAATGCTATGCTCATATACATGCTGGCACATGATATGTAGTGCTCCATATAAAGTCATGCTAAATGCTCATACCACAATGTATGCACATAATCTCACAAAATAATGATGAACATGTCATAACAAATACTAACCATATAATCTGACATTCATTATATTAGAATACAAAGATTCTATGAATTATGAATTATGGTATGGGCCTGATTAACTTGTTATATTCTGGCATATAAACTCATTACTGGAAGATATTAAATAATTTAACTTAATTAAAACTTGAATTAAACTATTCTGGAAGTTCAATTAGATTTCTGGAAAAGTCATCCGAATATCAGAAAAGATATTTAGATATGATGAAACACATTCGGAAATGAAGAAGGCTCATCCGGATACACTGACCCTCAAATAAGAAGCTATTCGAATATGCTGGAATATATTCGGATAGAAACTAAGACATCTAGATATGATTATGGTCATCCAGATATCTCACTGATGCATTCGGATATAACTGGAGACTATTCGAATGAAAAATTCAACTTTGGAGAGAGGCATACAAATATGGAAGGAATCATCTTGATATACTAGACCTATCTTGATAGAAGAAAGGGCATCCGAATATGAGCTATCCGGATGTGCGAAGAACCATCCGGATATCATACGCAAGGAACTAGAATTCATTCGGATATGAATCAATACATCCGGATATAACTCTCAACAAGCATTAGACGCATCCGGATACGACTTGAGGTATCCGAATATTACTCACAAGCTTTATAAGACTAATCCGGATGTGAAACGAGGCATCCGGATATCCTTTGACTCATCCGGATGTATGAGGAAGGCATCCGGATATCGCATTAAACACATCTGGATATGACTCAATGTATCCGGATAACACTTATGATAAACACATCCAAATACGGCACGATGTATCTTGATAGCACTCACAAATTAATATTGACACATCTGGATACGAAAACAAAGCATCCGGATATAACTAAGACCATCCAGATATGAATAAAGGTTATCCGGATGTCACTCTCATAACTGAACAAGCCATCCGGATATGAACATAGGCCATTCGGATGTCACTCACAAACTTTGAAAACTCTATCCGGATATGAGGGAACCTATCTGGATGTCTCCAACTCTTTAAACCTAGAAACGACGAACACAGAGACTCCGTTCTTGATTCAAACTTAACAAAAATACACCATTCTGAATTAAATTAAACTTGGGAAAACAAGTCCCAATTGATATGAAACAACTTTAGGGATGACTCAACGATGATATTTACTTGAATCACTGTAAAGAAATCATGCATAACTGATATAAACTCACTGCTCGTGCATATATATTGTTATGTATAAAATAATAAAAGCAGAGTGAGTGCCGAAGAAATCGGGTCAAGAGAGCGCCACGTGGCCCCCTGAGAGAGCGCCACGTGGCACCCCGAGAGAGCGCCACGTGGCAGCCCCCTGGGTGGCCAAAGAAGGCCACTCAGGGGGTACCACCCCCGAGTGAGGTCACTCAGGGGTGGCAAGCGCGGCCCCCATGGGCAGCCGCGTGCGTTGCCAGGAAACACGCGGCTGCCTGGTGGGGGCTGCGCCCCCCTCCCCCGAGTAGCCGTCACTTGGGGGAACAGTACCCCCGAGTGACCCCACTCGGGGGAAGGCAACCGCGCCCGCGGCTGCTCGCGCGCGGCTGCCTGCTCAAGGCCGCGCGCTCAAGGCCTCGCGCACAGCTGGCTGAGCGCGCGGCTGGCAACACATGGCTGCCTGCGTAAGGCCGCGACCGTGTGCCCGGTTGCCAACATGCGGACGCCCGTGCACACCCTTGTGCGCGACCCCCCGCACACGCAATCACTTCGCACCCGGCCCCGTGCACGGCCCCTCGCGCTCTTTTTTCCATGCTCACAGATACCCTCGAGTGAGGGTCACCCAGGGATCCACACTCGCCTCCGTGGGCCTCCTATTCTTACTCCACCGCCTCCAAGAAAGTCGGCCTAAGGCTATTCCGGCGAGACTCGGTCAAAGCCCCTCCGAGATACTTGCCTCAAAACTCGGAACACGCGACACATGGATGCCCCTCTTGTTGCTATAAATAGGAGGTCACTTTCTCTCATTCGGTATGCAATCTCTGACTCTCGCATTTACTCTCTTACTTTCGAATACTCAATTTCTACGGTGATCTAACTTAGGCATCGGAGGGTCTGCGCGGGGACTTTCGCCCGCACTCCTAACCGATTCTTTCTCTAATTGGTCATCCATCACTCGGAAACACCTCCGGAGACTCATTCATCGCTCGAAAACGCCCTACGAGACTCATCCATCGCTCAGAAATGCCCTACGAGACTCACTCATCGCTCAAATACGCCATACGAGGGTCATCCATCGGTGGTTTCCCATTTTATAAATTTATTGTTGTAATCGTGTAACAACAATTGGCGCCGTCTGTGGAAAACGCAAACAAAAAGCTGCAACACTCTTCCCTTATCATGGCTCAAACTCGAAGCAATCGCCAGACCCTCTCCCATGGGGCCCAATCGCCTCGACGAGAAACCCTCCCTCGAGCGAAAGATCAGCATCAGTCTACTCACGATGGCCCGTTACCCCTCATCCATGGGGGCCATCCGCCCCTCACCCATGAGGGACAGCCTCCCCTCACCCATGGTGGCCAACCGTCCCTCACCCATCAATCCCCTCGTAAGGGTCACCCATCCCTCACACACCAACAGCCGCCCCTTCTAGAGCCCTCTCACCCACTGGGGGCCCAACTTCAGGTGCCTCCTCTTACTACCCCACATATTCTCTCGGGACCCTACTCAGGTATGCAGATCCCATCCGTCGTACCTTGGGCTAAGTACGAGGCCCTGCAACAGCAACACGCTGAAGGAATACAACTCTGAGGGAAATGGCTGGTATTTTGCAAAGTTTGGTCCCCCACGGGACAATCCCAGCTGCATTGAGAAAGTTCATCCTAGAAATAGTTCCATCTCACAGGGCTCGTCAGGAGGTACCAGGGAACGACTCCTATCGAGACGCAAGCCCGAAACCCACGTTCAACCTGTCCCAACTCGAAACAATCAACCAAGGTCTCCTTTAAGGGAAGATCACAGCCAAACATCTCCCCCTCGAGGAAATCATGGAGGAACTGACCGTCGAAAGACAGAAAGGCGAAGCCCACAACGAGGAAGATATTCAGAAACAGTAGCCAGCACTCCGATGGAAAGAGGCCAAGATGCCAAACCCATAACCAAGCAAAATGATGGGCCTGAGGATAACCCTACTGCATTTAGTGCACGAGAGGTCGCCGATATGAAAAAGATGATTGAGCGGGTCCTACAACAGAATAAGTTATTACCTACCTCTGAGGAACAATCCAGAGGAAAGCTACCATTCGTGGCCGAAGTAATGGAGAAACCTTTGCTGAGGAAGTTCAAGATGCCTCAAATAAATCCTTATTCAAGAAAGGACGACCCGTACGATCATGTGCAAAACTATGAATCTTTAATGATGCTTCATGGATGGGACGACAAGATAATGTGCAGAGCATTTCCTTTAACCCTAACTGGGCATGCTCGAGCCTGGTTTAACGGCTTACCCGAGGCATCTATCTCTTCATTCGGGCAGCTAAAAACAGAATTTATCAAAGCGTTCATTATTAACAGTCAAAGAAAGAAGGATGTGACATATCTGCTTAGCATTCGACAAGGGAATAAAGAGACCCTACGACACTATGTGGACAGATTTCAAAATGCCACACTTGAGATCTGTAATTTATTGATTGAAATGGCGGTGTCTGCCATGTTCCAAGGGACACGACTAACTCCTTTGCAAGAATCATTATCCCTGGACCCTCCAAAATCTCTGGCAGACCTGTTCGTCAGGGCTAACAGGTACATACTCCATGCGGAGATGATGAGAACGGTAAGGGGAAGTGAAGACGGAGAGAGAAAGAGGAAAGAGCGAGATATTGAAGAAGGATCAAACCAGCGAAAAGAACGGATCAGGAGGTCGGATACAGTGGGGCCACAATTCCATCATTACACTAGGCTCAATCAACCCCGATCAACTATATTGGCGGCAGTAGAGGGGTCTGGTCTCCTCCAGCTTCCGAAAAAGGCAGATCGCCCCATGGGGAGAAATCAAGAAGAGTACTGCAGGTATCACCGAACTCGGGGACACTCTACTGATCAGTGTAGGGAGCTAAAAAATCAGATCGAAGCACTCATTCGTGAAGGACACTTGCAAAGATATGTAAGGACTGAAGGTAGAAATGACAGAGACCGTCAAAGAAGGGAAGAAAGACCCGATGGTCAAGATAGACGAAATTTACGGCAGAATGAAGGGATAAGGGATGACAGAATGGTGCCCCCCCCTGACAATGAGCCAACTCATCAAGCTATTCAGGTTATCTCTGGGGGCGAGACTTTAGCTGGGAATACTTCTTCTTCTCGAAAGGCCTATGCCCGTCAGGCCTACCAAGTCAATTCCGTGATGGAGGTGAGAGAGGACAAGGAGCCAATCACGTTCACCCCTGCTGATAAAGGTGATATAATACTTCCACATGACGATCCAATGGTAATTTCTGCAGTTATCGCCAAACACCCCATCAGTAGTATTTTGGTGGATAGTGGCAGCTCTGTTAATCTAATCTATTGGAATTATTTCGAACAAATGCACATATCCCAAGACCGGTTCAGAAAAGTGTCCTCTCCCCAGTACAGCTTCACTGGAGAACCTGTCTCGGTAGCAGGATCTGTTCAACTACCTGTCACATTGGGCGCCGACCCTCAAAGTGTGACTCGACAGGCGAATTTCATGGTGGTCAAAGCCCCTTCTGCAGCATACAACATGATTTTAGGCCGACCGCTCCTCAATGATATGAGGGTTGTAGTGTCCTCTTGCTACTTATTAATGAAATTCCCCACGCTCTCAGGAGTAGGGCAAGTTCTTGGAGATCAGAAGAAGGCAAGATCCTGTTATGTATCGTCCACAAAAGGAAAAAGAGCAGAAGAGACTTTATCTATCGCTGAAAAAGCCATACACAAATCCCTGGAAGAAGAGACTGCTCGCAAGCCCCAACCAGTGGAAGAGTTAGAAGCAGTGCGCTTAAGTGACACAGATCCCGAGAAGTTGGTGTATGTGGGCACGAAGCTTCCGAAACCAGTAAAAGAGGAAATCATAGGGTGCCTTAGAGAAAATTTGGATGTCTTTGCTTGGACACCAAGGGATATGCCAGGGATTAGTCCAGACGTGATATGTCACCATTTGAACGTGAATCCTCAGTTCAAGCCTGTTCGACAAAAAAAAAAAAAGAATATCGCCCCTGATAGACTACCGGCGTTAGAAGAAGAAATTGATAAGCTACTAAAGGCAGGTTTCATTCGAGAGGTGTTATATCCAGAGTGGTTGGCCAATGTGGTTATGGTTAAAAAACCCAACGGAAAATGGAACGTGTGTATAGACTTCACTGGCCTTAACAAGGCGTGTCCTAAAGATTCCTACCCATTACCTCGGATTGATCATCTGGTGGATGAAACATCTGGGTATCATCTATTGAGCTTCTTAGAAGCCTTTTCAGGGTATCATCAGATAATGATGTATCCTCCAAATCAGGAGAAAACATCATTCATTACAGAAAAAGGGACATATTGTTACCAAGTTATGCCATTCGGGCTCAAGAACGCGGGGGCCACTTATCAACGCATGGTGAATAAAGTCTTTAAGGAATTATTGGGTGACACAATGGAAGCATATGTCGATGCTATGATCGTGAAAAGTCGGGAGAAGGAATCGTATGTTAAAAAGCTGGCACGAGTGCTTGAAGTCTTTAGGCAATACAAAATGCACCTAAACCCAGCAAAATGTGCATTTGGAGTTCAGTCTGGAAAATTCTTAGGGTATATGATCACACAAAGGGGCATCAAGGTGAACCCCGAAAAGATTCAAGCGATACTGGATATGGAACCCCCAACATCAATTAAGGAGGTGCAGCGGCTGACAGGTCGAATGGCGGCTCTTGGGCGTTTCCTCTCCAAATCGGCCGAAAGGGAACTCCCGTTTCTTCAGACATTAAGGACAGGGAAAAAGTTTGAGTGGACGGAGCAATGCCAAAAGTCATTTGAGGCATTAAAAGAGTACTTGAAGGAAGTCGCTTTATTGACTCAACCTGAAACTGGGGAAATGTTATATCTGTACTTGGGTGTAAGTGACAAAGCAGTAAGTGCAATACTGATTAAAAAGGAAGGACAGGTGGATCGACTAGTGTACTACGTCAGTAAGGTTCTACAAGGGCCAGAAACGCGTTATCCCTTCACAGAAAAGGTGGCACTGGCCCTATTGAACACCTCTAGAAAGTTGAGGCCATATTTCCAAGCTCACTCCATTAGCGTACTGACAGACCAACCATTACGGAGCATTTTACAAAAGCCTGAGTGTTCCGGTCGTCTCACCAAATGGTCCATTGAGTTGAGTGAGTATGACATACAATATCATCCTAGGCAGGCTATAAAAGGGCAAGCATTGGCGAACTTTATTGTCGAATGTACACCCTCTAAGGAAGCCAAGGAAAAAAGCATAACAGAGTGGTTACTGTTTGTTGATGGGGCTGCCAGTTCCCAAGGGAGTGGAGCGGGAATAGTGCTTATCCCACCAGAAGGAGAATCCCTTGAATACTCTCTAAGATTCGCTTTTCCAAGCTCGAATAATGTGGCCGATTATGAGGCACTAATCGCCGGTCTGAGGTTAGCCCGAAAACTTGAGGTAGCACAATTGATAGCCCACAGTGATTCTCAACTGATCGTTTAGCAATACTACGGGCAGTACGAGACTAGAGAGCCGGCCATGGGACAGTATCTCCAGAAAGTCAGGGCACTTGCACAGTTGTTCGAAAGTTTCCGGCTAGTATAGATCAACAGATCCCTTAATGGCCATGTAGACGCTTTATCCAAATTAGCATCCACTAAAGAAACTACTAGGAGAACAGTGTATGTGGAAGTCCTTCAATAACCAAGTATAGAAGAACCTGAAGTAGCATGTATTGAGAATAGTAACGACTGGAGAACCCCTTTTTACAAATATTTAACAACGGGAGAATTACCGACAGACCCAAAAGAGGCTAAGAAAATTAAACTTAGAGGAGCTCGTTTCACAATAATAGATGGGATGCTATATAAGTGATCGCACACTACGCCACTCCTCAAATGCTTAGGCCCTCGGGAAACCAATTATGCTTTAACTGAGGTTCACAGTGGAGTATGCGGTGAGCATCTGGGAGGAAGGGCCCTCGCGGCCAAAATCCTAAGGGCAGGCTTTTTCTGGCCCACATTACAACATGATGCTCAAGCAAAGGTCAAAGAGTGTGATAAATGTTAGAGGCACGCCCCGATTCATTCTGCTCCAATATCGCAACTACAACCCACATTCCAGCCCATTCCCTTCGCTCAATAGGGCTTGGATATTCTCGGCCCATTTCCGCAAGCTACAGGGCAAAGGAAATTCCTTTTGGTGGCAACGGATTATTTTACCAAGTGGATTGAAGCCGAAGCCCTAGCCACCATCAGTGTGAGGAAAGTAAAGGCCATGGTATGGAAAGACATTGTATGTCGATTTGGAATCCCACGAATCATTAACACCGATCATGGAAAGCAGTTTGACTGTGATTCTTTCCGAAATTTTTGCAAAGGCTTGGACATTCAGCTAAGGATTTCTTCAGTAGCATATCCCCAAGCTAACGGACAAGCAGAAGTCAGCAACAGAACAATCTTACATGGTTTGAAAACTCGGCTAGAAGGCGCAAAGGGAGCATGGGTGGATGAATTACCTACCGTCTTGTGGGCCTACCGAACAACCAGTCGGGTCTCAACGGGTGAAACGCCATTTAACCTGGTGTACGGAACAGAAGCTTTGATTCCTGTGGAAATCTCGTGCAGGTCACCCCGATTGGATGCTTTTGATAAATGTGACGGTTCGGAAAACTCTGATTCATTAAAAGAGTCTTGATCTCATCGAGGAACAGAGAGACAGGGCGGCGGTACGAATCGCTGCCTATCATAAAAGGGTTGCCAACTATTACAACTCTCGTGTAAGGAGCCGACCTCTCAAGAAGGGAGATTTGATCCTCAGAAAATTAGCCATCACTAATGCACTCCGAGAGGATGAAAAATTTCGAGCAAATTGGGAAGGGCCGTACTGCATCCAAGAAATGATAGGTCCTAGTACCTGTATCCTCCAAATGCTCCAGGGTGAAACCATGGGTAAGACTTGGAGCACAAACCACCTGAAATTGTACTCCCCTTCGGACATGTAACGCAATAATAATATGAACCCGAAGAGGGACCGTGGATGTAGGCATATTTTGCCGAACCACGTAAAATGCTTGTGTTTTCCCTTTCTTCATTATTCAAGGCAAATGAAAGAGAACGACCTGCTATGGGTCCCTTCTCGCACAAAAAAAAAAAAAAAGAGGAAAGATAATAATAAAGCCTTTTTTTGCTTCCCCGCAGAGTAGTAAGGCAAGTCTTGCCCGGAAGTGAAAAAATCAAATGGCATTAGCAAGCAAATTAATGTCCCGCTAGTAGGATATTCTACTAAGCCCGATAATAATGCAAAAGGCCCTGCCACATAATACGCTATGAGAAAAGCACGGCTCAATAGGCCCGACGACTGTGATAGCCGTCCTGCCTTAAAGCCAAGTGGCCCGGTCTAGCGAAGTGACAAATATGTCCACCACAACCCCTCAACATTGAAATCAAAAGGTTATCCCGCTAGCCTACTTAATTGGCCTGGCTCGATAACAGGAACAAGGAATTGCCAAAGGACCACTATGAGCTGAAAAGCCCATAGTCCACCTTGTGGCATGAAGAGTCTAAAACCCTAAGGTCGGAACCAGACTTTCGATGGGAGATAATAGTAAAAAATCAGCAAGCTGTAACTACTGTTTAAGAAAAAAGACAAATCTTATTTAAGCAAATAAAAGCAACTACACTCAAGAAAAGAAAAAAAAAAAAAAAAACTACTGTACTAAAAGGGGGAAAAATCTCCTTCAAGTCCGCTTCCTACTGCCAGAGCTAGGAGCACTGCTACTAGGGGCGGATGGGGGGTCACCTTCCTCCAAGCTCGAAGTTGGGATAACAATATCAGCCGGGACAACTGTATCATCAGTCGAAGGGAGGGCGTCAGTCATCTCCACTTCCGCTGAGGCAAAGGCGTACGGCTCCCATGGGCCCGACAAGTTCTCCAGATCATCAGCTAAGTTGGCATTCAAATAAGTCTTAGGGCTCGTGGGGTTAGGATCATTATATCTTCGCCAGTCGGGGACGTTAGACTCCTCTACCTCATCCGTATAAACCAGCTCAGGAAACTGTTCTCCTGGGCGTTTGGATTCCAGGTGTGAGCGTGCAAGATAGAATCCATACTTGGTAAAGCAACCCCCATAACGGATCTTCCTTTCTTGGAAATCCGACGATAGACGATATTCTTTCACAGCCTCCTTCCATGCCACTGAAATCTCTTCATTTCTTCGATCCTTGAGCGACCTATTTTGTTTCCTTTGACGAGCAACGTCATCTACCCTCAAGGAATGCTCTTGCAGCAAATTCTCATGAGCATTCCGGGCTTCTACGAGTTCCCTCGTCAGCGATTCTTTATTCTTCCGGAGCTCCTCTAACTCCCCCTTCATGCCCGAAGACTCACCGCGAGCCTCCGTCAACTTGGACCGCATGTCTTCTCCCTCTCGAGTCAACTTCCTGATATCGGCGTGTAGCGAGCGTTCGTGATCCCGCCACTTTACCATATTCTCTCTCGCCTCCGCCTTCTCTTGTTCTGCCTGGTGATGATAGGCTCTCCCGATGGCGTTGGATATCACCAACCCTTGGACCCCCTAGGCGCAAACAACGCATTAGAAGACTAACAACCAAGTCACCTAACAAGCACGACATGCAGGCAAAACAAAGATAACTTACCTCAATAATCTTCTGCTCAGGAGAGTTAGCAACGCTAGGCCAAATGCCGAAAAAATTTTGCTCATCCTGAGGGAGCACAGTAGTGTATATCATCCTGGGTCTCTTATAGAGTCTGTTTCGATTAGCCCAGGCTGCACAGTGAAATGGTCGCCCCTCACCCGGGTGCTGTTGAGAATTGGCACGGGATTTCGCCTAGGCTCAGCAATGGGAGGAAGAATTGGTCGAAAATCTGGGAGCTCGGCTTTCAACTTCCACCGGTCCCTGCGAAAGAGAACAAAAGATTAACGACTCTCCTCCCTGATTCGGTCAAGCTCACCGCTAAAAGAAGAACGAGAGCTGCCAACCCCCTTTCTTCGCGAGCCAGACACGTCAGTGGGATTTGGTTCCACAAGAGCGCCTTCGAGGGACGGTGGGTCTAACATAGATACATCCGACGTGGGGGCCAAGGTCTCAGGGCAAGGAAGACTGGATGAGGTACCTGCTTCAGATCTTTTCATTTTCAAGCGCCGTCGAGATGAGTTAGGAACTGGAGGAGGAAGATGGCTGGGATCAGGTACGCCAAATGAGAGCCCCTGTAGCAAGCCTGGAGGCGCTTGAGGAGGAGGCTGTGGGTCTTGCCCGCCGGACTGTCGTGAATCCCTACCACAACGTCTGAGCATCTGTTCCTTGAATATATTCATATCGTCTGCAAAGCAAGGGATGAAAAGCAAGAGTCAGCCGCATAAATTAATATTTAAAAGGCAATCTCTACGATTCTGAGAGTCTACCCTCAGAGGAAGAACAACCAGGAAAGACCATACTCCCTAGGGAATTCCCCCCTTCTTCTTCTTCTTCCTCGGGGCCCTCATCCTCTTCCTCGCTGCCCTCTTCCTCCTCAACTTGCAAGGTGTCCTTGGGCATGGCCGATGAAGGCACAAAAGCAAGGGTGGAGGACCCGGGCATGTCTTCTAGCCGAATGCCCCACCCCGCAATGGCAATATTTTCTGAGGTAAGCAGGTCGGGCAGATTACAAGTGCCAAGGGCACATAATCTCTCAATTAATCGGCGATAGACAGCCCGGGAAATCCCGATATCATCGAGCTTTTCCAACCAAAAGTCCCGCTCGTTATCCCAACACCAACGAACCGGCGCTTTCCAGCTAGAAGGAGTGTAATACCCGGTATTACATGGTATTGAAAATAAATAAATTTTGGATTATTTTGAAAGGATCCCGGGTGGCCCGGGAAGCCCAAGAGTAAATTTTGAGTAATTAATTAATAAAAATTACCGAATGGGCGGCTGGGAGTGCCTCGGGACTTGGATGTCCAGGGAAGAGGACAAGAGATTGACGAGCGTCTCAAGATGAGGATAGTGACGCTGGAAGCGGTCCGATCGAGAATAATTTTTGAAATAAACTCTATATAAGCCCGAGCGGGTGCCAATACCGAATAGTCGGAGGGGACCTCCTGGAAGCTGCAGGGACCCTAGGGGTGGTCCGATTTTGCGAGCAAGGCAACCCTTAAGTATTTTTGGGTCAAATTAAGGTCCCGTGCAGGCGTAGGGACGAAATTGGCTTTATCGAGTAAAAATCAAATTATTAATTTTGGAGAATTAATGTTTTAGTGGCTTGTGGGAAATTAATTAAAATCATGGGAGGGTTCAAGTGTAATTATAAAATCCCCCAAGTGCAATTATTAATTTCTAAAGTGGAATTATGAGATTTTGGAGGGTTTATATGTAATTAGTGTATAATATATATGTATGTTTCTTCCGCGTGAGAGGAAGCTTCAAGGAAGCTTCCTATGTTAATATCTCTGCCATTTGAAATGGCCGAGAGAAGCCAGAGAGCGAGAGATAGAGGGAGTGAGCAGAGAGAGCAAATGAGAGTGAAAGATCGCGTGAGAGTGCAGAGCCGAGGCATCGTGAGATCAGCCAAGAGAGATCGAGCGGTTGAGAGTGAGATCGAGAGAGTGAGGGGAGGCTGATTGCTGTGGCGGAGAAGACAGCGACCATGGCTGGTTACAGAGGCTTGAGGAGGCGGTGTTGATGGTGGTCTAGCAAGCATCGATGGCAAGCGGGGATGCTCAGAGGTAGCCGGCGAGGTCTCGACCATCAGCAATAGGAGGCCATTGGGTCTATGAGATGGCTAGAACAAGATGGAGCGGTCGGTTGCAGCGGCCATGGCAGTAGCGGGTAGAGCTGGAGCAGCCGCAAGGGGCTGGTGGCGACCATGGCAGTGGTCGACGGGGCCGATGGAGGCTGTTGTAGCTGCTTGCTAGACCGAAGGCGACCCTGGATTGTCGAACAACAAGCTCCCCAGGCGTAGCCATGGCAGCCGATTGCGTGCAGGGGAAGCTGGTTCGACGCTACTGAAGCGGTGGCTTGCGGCGGCGACCGATTGGTGTAGCACGATCGGTGATGGCGACGCGGGAAGCAGTTGTCGGAGAAGCCAATGGTGGTGGCTGGCCACCATACGCAGGCGCGACATTAGGAGCGCGCGGGAGAGGAAGCTGGAAGATGATGAATAGGGGAAGGGAAAAATAAAAAGAAAAAGAGAAAAAAAAAAAGAAAATAAGAAAAGAAATAAAAAGAAAATATGGAAAATTGGGAAAAATAGCTGAAAAATTCCAGAAAAATGAGGGAAAGTTCTGAAAATTAGTTTGGGGCTTGAAAAGCTTGTCGGAAGCTCAAAAATGGAATTTTGGGCGCGAGCGGCGGCTCGGGAGGCAACGTCGGCGTAGGCGTTTCCGAATTTCTCTCCAAATGAGTCGAGGTAAATTAATATTTTCTTCCCCAATTAATTGCATTAAGCGAGTTAATGTAAAATAGTTATTTGTGGGATTAAACCCTGTGCCGGGGTTGTTTAGAAAATTGTTGATGGATGGTTTTGATGGTGTGTGTGGCGAAGTTGAGGGCATTGGTTTAATGCCGGATGTTGATAGAGTTGGGGTTTTGTGTGTTTTGCCTCTAGGTTCGACCGGGAAGCCAGTGATCCTAGAGGAACTTGCGGTTCAGGCTGAAGTTCGTGCCGAGGCAGAGAAGAGGCTTCGAGCCAGGTAAGGGACGGCCCCATGTGGAGGTGGCCTTGCAAGTTGGTAAATATGCTTGATAATGTTTTTATGTTGCACTGGCATGTAGTGGTTATATCTTGTGTGATGCAAGAACTAGTGGACCTGTGGCCATAAGGAGGACTAGTGGTGGGGGCTGATAGGTTGATGCCTCAAACCTTAGTGGGTTGTGAGGATGTGTGAGCCTAGCCTCATTTGCATGCATTTGACATACATAAACATGATTATATTCATATTTACATGCATTGCACCCTTACTGAGTCTTTATGACTCATGAGGTTTTACCTCATGTGTAGATATTGCAAGTCCAGAGACAAGCAGGGATGGCGCAGGGAGGCCGTTATGGCAACTAGCTGAGTTGCCCGAGTTATGTATTTTTAATATTGCTTGTATATAGCCAGGGGGGCGTGGTGTATGTATACCCTTGTGAGTAAATGTCTGTGTTATTGAGCTTAAATGTATTTAATTGTTGTAATCATCATAGTGTGATAGATGATTATGAGATTGCTTGTTGAATGTGGCATAGTCGGTAAAGCCAAGTTTCGGACCGAGTCAGGATCAGCAAGGTATGTTCTCATAAATCCCCAATACTCAACGAAGTGTTTGTATGCTAGCTAGTGCCTGGGTCACCTCTGGCTTGCTATGGGGCGAGTCGAAGAGAGGTGAAGCTCACTCGGGTTTCGGGTCTCAGTCCGCTGTGTTTTCTTGATTGAGTTGGGACCGATTCCTGAGTGGAGCGAAGGGAAGGACGAAGCCTAGTTCCCACCTAGGGCGTTTCTTTTGAAACATAGTCCAACCCTTCAGTTGTGGTTTGATAGGTGAGTAATCTGGTCGATTATTTACCAGTGGCGCTCGTAAGTGGGAGCGGGTCGTTACAAGGAGGCTCGATCACAATCCATCGGGACTCGAAGTCCACCTTATTTTGGAGCTTTTGAAAAAGGGGGGACAGACCTACAATTCTTTGAAGCGTGAAAAAGACACCCCTCCGTTCGACCCTTCTCAACCTATAGAAGCAACCAAACAACTCTATAGAAGGAGGCACTTGGATCATATGACAGAGAATAGTGAAACCAACTAACTGAGCCCAACCGTTAGGATAAAGCTGGCCTGGGACAACACAATGGTAATCAAGCCACTCCATCCCAAAGTTGGACAAGGGAAAACGAAGGCCTAATCTTAAAGAGGCCAAGTATACTCCAAAGCCACGTCCTACCATGGCAGTACTTGTCTCCTCAGGTGTAGGAAGCCTAATATGGTGGTCAATGGGAATTTGGAAACGAGATTGAATCTCGGCTAATTCTCTCCCCTTCACTGAAGATCGTCGTCCCAGAGATATATATACATTGGGAGCCGGAGAAGGAGGTGGTAAAGCATTCTTAAAGCGGCCCATGCTGAGCACTAAAAAGAAGACCAAGCGCGTGCCCTTCAGGCAGACTAGGATTCCTATGGATGAGGGTCACACAAACGCCAAGACGAGACCCATGGATGAGGGTCACACAAACGACAAGACGAGACCCATGGATGAGGGTCACTCAAATGCCGAGATGAGACCCATGGATGAGGGTTACGACAAGAAAGGAATGAGACTGATCGATGGTCTCACGCAAGGATGAGGCTAATGACCAGTCCCATGGGTGAGGGTCAAAGGAGGTAGCCACCGACAATAATTGGACCCATGGATGAGGGTCACTCGGGGCAGAACATGCCTAAAAGTCCCCATGGGTGAGGCTCTCTTAGAGGAGATACAAAACCATGGGTGAGGGGGTATACCGTGTCAAAGTCTGGAATGCAGAGAGAATTCTCACGGAAGAGTGGTTGAGTAATGAAGAAATGAAAGGCCAAGTCTCCCCTTTTTATAGCGGTCATGGGAGACATTGTAGAAAGGATAAAGCACGGGAGACTTGAAGATGAAGGAGATAGATACAGAAAAAATCCTTTCAGAATGAAAACGGCCTCAAGAAAATGGAGTTACAGCATAAACAAAATACTCTTCCTCCCGGTACTCCCGACAGAAAGAGTAAGGAGCAATTGTTATGTATAAAATAATAAAAGCAGAGTGAGTGCCGAAGAAATTGGGTCAAGAGAGCGCCACGTGGCACCCCGAGAGAGCGCCACGTGGCAGCCCCCTGGGTGGCCAAAGAAGGCCACACAGGGGGTACCACCCCCGAGTGAGGTCACTCGGGGGTGGCAGGCGCGGCCCCCATGGGCAGCCGCGTGCGCTGCCAGGCAGCACGCGGCTGCCTGGTGGGGGCCGTGCCCCTGTGCTGGGGGGAGCGCCCCCCTCCCCCGAGTGGGCGTCACTCGGGGGAACAGTACCCCCGAGTGACCCCACTCGGGGGAAGGCAACAGCGCACGACTGCTCACGCAAGGCCGCACACGCAAGGCCTCGGGCACAGCTGGCCACGCGCGCGGCTGGCAGCACATGGCTGCCAGCGTAAGGCCGCGACCGCATGCCCGGTTGCCAACATGCGGCCGCCCTTGCACACCCTTGTGCGCGACCCCCCGCACACGCAATCACTTCGCACCCGGCCCCGTGCACAGCCCCTCGCGCTCTTTTTTCCATGTTCACAGATACCCCCGAGTGAGGGTCACCCAGGGATCCACACTCGCCTCCGCGGGCCTCCTATTCTTACTCCACCGCCTCCAAGAAAGTCGGCCTAAGGCTATTCCCGCGAGACTCGGTCAAAGCCCCTCCGAGATTCTTGCCACAAAACTCGGAACACGCGACACATGGATGCCCCTCTTGTTGCTATAAATAGGAGGTCACTTTCTCTCATTCGGTATGCAATCTCTGACTCTCGCATTTACTCTCTTACTTTCCAATACTCAATTTCTACGGTGATCTAACTTAGGCATCGGAAGGTCCGCGCGGGGACTTTCGCCCGCGCTCCTAACCGATTCTTTCTCTAATAGGTCATCCATCGTTCGAAAACACCTCCAGAGACTCATCCATTGCTCGAAAACGCCCTACGAGACTCATCCATCGCTCGGAAACGCCCTACGAGACTCACTCATCACTCAGATACGCCATACGAGGGTCATCCATCGGTGGTTTCCCATTTTATAAATTTATTGTTGTAATCGTGTAACAACATATAAATATATATATACACATATTCTAGTTGCTAAAAATCTGAGAACCAACGAAGGGCTCTTGATCAAACTGAACGAAACTACTATAAATTTGTAATGGAAGGGATTACAGAGAAGATACTTGCCTTATAAACGATCGGATCAACACTTTCAATGAAAATCCACTATGCCAAGACACTGCAAGACTTCTCTTTCTCCTTCTTGATCTTTCTGTTCTTCATGGCGTGAAGAAGAACTAAGGTAATGGGCTATATATATAGGTAAAAAAACCCTAGATCCCACTCCCTTTATAACTTGGATTCCTTCTAATATAACTAGGAAACTTTAAACCAAAACCATCTCACTTATGGATCATCTTAATCCCTTAATCATAATAACTTTAATTAATAATTAAATTCTAATAACAAATTTCTAAATGACCTTCTTGTCCTAGCATTTAATTTCCACAATAAATAATTAGAATTAAATGCTCTTTAAATGCTATTCTCTCAATTAGAAATTACTAGATCGCTGCCTTGGCAAATTCCTTTAACTCCAACATTAAATAGAATTAAATGTTATTCTTTTCCTTGAAAATCTCTAAATTGGCACCTGAAATAATTAATTGGAAAAATTTCTTAATCAAATACTTCAGTAATTAATTAAATAATTCTTGAATAAATACTGGGCCCTCTAACAGGTCGTTACAATTTCTCCACTCCTTAAAAGAATTTAGTCGTCCAAATTCATACCTGATTACTCAAATAATGAGGGGTAAAGACTCCTCATCTCTTCTTCTTATTCTCACGTCGCCTCTTCTGATGAGTGTCATTACCATTGCACTTTTACAAGAGGAATTGATCGATTCCTCCAAATCTTTTCCTTTCGCTTTAAAATACTAATAAGCATCTTTTCATAAGACCTATCTTCTATTAGTTCAAGAGTCTAAAAATCAATTACATGCTGAGGATCGGGCACATACTTCCTCAACATCAAAACATGAATCGCGCTATGAACATGGGACAACTGAGGAGACAAAGCTAACTCATATGCCAAAGTCTCTATTCGTCTCAAAATCTCAAATGAACCAATGTAACGGGGACTAAGCTTCCCTATTACGCCAAATCTTCGCACACCTTTAATAGGCATGACTCTCAACCAAACATGGTCGTCAACCTCAAACTCGAGGTCTCGTCATTTCTTATCTACATAGCTTTTCTGTCTGTCTTGGGATATTTTCATTCTAGCTTTGATCACTTGGATCTTTTCTGTCATCTGCTCAACAATTTCAGGACCTAATAAACCCTGTTGACACACATTTTTGTAACACCCCATATCGAGTGATAGGAAGGTCCAAGACAACTTACCCTGATGGGCCTACATGAACTTCCCAGGGGGGTAACCCATCCTTGGATTACCCTAGGTCAAGAACGTTTAACTTGGGAGTTCTTCGCCTGCATTCAACCCAAAAGGTATCCAGCTGTTGTTGTTTCCTTCCTTACTTATCCTTGATATATACTACCTTCCTTTAGGCTCTTGGGGTATTACACACATCGTGTCATCATGGCCCCACAACCACTGGTTAGCTCATAGCTATCGCCCTTCGACGACCAAGAGTCCCGCCGCACTTGTGAGCCTCTCAGCCACCCTCTGGGTGACCGAGGTGGGACGAACCTGGTGCATCCACACCATATGTGTCAACATGTGTGTTGACACATGCGGGGTGTTACAAAAATGTGTGTCAACATTTGGAACCGTCTGTTGAAAACCCCATAATGGTTCCTACAACCCCCGATAAGGGAGGGGACGATAGAGCCCCACCACACCTGCGGGGGGGATGGTGTGGATGCACCGTGTTCGTCCCACCTCAGTCACCCAAAGGGTGACTGCCCAGAGAGTGACTGAGAGGCTCACAAGTGTGGCGGGACTCTTGGTCATCGAAGGGCGATAACTATTAGCTAACCCGTGGTTATAGGCCCATGATGACACGATGTGTGTAATACCCCAAGAGCCCAAATGAGGGTAGTATATATCGAGGATAAGTAAGAAAGGAAACAACACCAGTTGGATACCTTTTAGGCTGAATGCAAGTAAAGAACTCCCAAGTTAAGCGTGCTTAACCTGGGGTAATCCAAGGATAGGTGACCCCCCTGAGAAGTTCGCGTAGGCCTATTAGGGTAAGTTGTCCCGAACCTTCCTATCACTCAATACAAAGTGTTACAAAAATGTGTGTCAATATTTGGCGCCGTCTGTGAGAAAACCCTAGGCCCTACGGCCTTAGCCCTAAAAATCATCCTATCACCCCTAAGATGGTTCGCACCCACAAGGGGCACCATACTTAAGGGGGGGAGGGTTGGGAGGTGGTGTTGTAAGCATCGGTTCTCGATCCCACATCAGGTTGCCCAGAGGGCAACCACTAAGGGGCTCATAACTATAGTGGGGCTCCTATTCGTTGAAGAGCGATAGATGAGAGCTGACTCGCAGCTGTGGGCCCAATGATGATGACATAATATATGTAATACCCCAAGAGCCCAGAGAATGGTAGTATATATCGAGAATAAGTAAGAAAAGAAACAACACCAATTGGATACCTTTTGGACTGAATGCAGGCAAAGAACTCCCAAGTTAAGCGTGCTTGACCTAGGGTAATCCAAGGATAGGTGACCCCCCTGGGAAGTTCGCTTAGGCCCATCAGGGTAAGTTGTCTCAGACCTTCCTATCGCTCGATGCGAGGTGTTACAAAAATATGTGTCAATAAACCCTTATCACCAATTTCTTCCCAACATATCGGCGATCGACATGATCGTCCATACAAAGCCTCATACAGACATTCCAATATTTAAATGGAAACTATTATTGTAGGCAAATTCCACCAAAGGTAAATGCTCATCCCAACTACCTTGAAAATCTAGAACACAAGCTCTCGACATGTCCTCGAAAGTCCTGATAGTCCTCTCTGACTGACCATCTGTCTGCAGATGAAACGTCGTACTAAACTTTACTGAGATTCTAATGCATTATGCAAAGCTCCCCAAAAAAATGAGAAGTGAAACGAGGATCTCGATCCGATACAATGCTGGATGGAACATCTTGTAATTTCACGATCTCTTCAATATAAATTCTTACAAATCTATTCAATGGGATAAGTCTTCTTAATAGGCAGAAAATGGGCTAATTTAGTCAAACGGTCGATAATCACCCATATAGCATCATAGCCTCTAGTAGTCCTGGGAAAATCCATCATAAAATCCATAGCAACATTATCCCATTTCCACTCTGGAATAAGTAAAAGAAGCAATAAACCTATAGGTTTCTGATGTTCTGCTTTAACATGCTAGCATCCTAAACCCTATGAAATATTTTTGGCAACATCTTTCCTCATTCAAAATCTCTTGCTTAAGATTTCTATCATCGGGTATACAAATACGTTCCTGAAATAAGAGTATAGCATCACTCCATAAAGTATATCCCAAAAGAGAAAATTTCTCGATATTTGCCAAAATATGTGCCAAATTTTCATCTTCTAATTGCTGGTTCTTGAGTAAATCAAATAACTCAGGTTGTATTCTTATGTAAGCACAACTCACAACTAATCTATCCCCTGGGGCTGAAATAGATAAAGCACTTAATTGCTCTAATAACTTCCATTCTTAACTACCTATAGAAGCTCGTCGCCGACTCAAAGCATCGGCCACTACGTTAGCCTTTCCTGGATGATATAGAATCTCACAGTCAAAGTCTTTAAATAACTCAACCCAACGTCTCTACCTCGTGTTCAATTCTTTCTAAGACAAAAGATAATGTAGGCTTTTATGATCTGTATAAATTTTAACTTTTTCACCATATAAATAGTGTCTCCATATCTTCAATGCAAATACTACTGCTGCCGACTCCAAATCATGAGTAGGGTAATTCATCTCATGTTTCTTCAATTGTTTGGAAGCATAAGTATTAACTCAACCTTATTGCATCAATACGCAACCCAAACCTGAATGGGAAGCATTACTGTAAATGGAATATTTCTCTCCACTTCTTGGTATGGCTAAAACTGGTGCAGTAGTCAACTTTTGCTTCAATTCTTAGAAAGCACGTTCACACGCATCATTCCATTCAAACTTCTCTCTTTTTTTGTTAGCTTAGTCATAGGGGAAGATAAATAAATAAGCAAATCCCTCAATGAATGGCCTATAATAGCCTGCAAGACCTAGAAAACTATGTATCTCTGTCACCATCATCAGCCTCAGCCAATCCATAACTGCTTTAGTCTTGTCTGGATCCACTGAAATACCGTCTCCAGACGCCACATGACCTAGAAATCCAATCTGAGTGAGCCAAAACTTACACTTGCTGAAGTTGGCGTATAGTTACTCTTCCCTGAGCCTCTGTAGTACTGAAGTAAAATGCTTTGTATGCTCCTCCACATTAGGTGAGTAACTAGAATATCATTTATGAAGGCAATAATTAAGCAATCTAGGTACTCACTTAGAACTCGATTCATCAAATCCATGAAAATAGCTGGAGCATTCATTAACCCAAATGGCATCACCACAAACTCACAGTGTCCATAACGAGTCCTAAAAATAGTCTTTTTGAATACCATCATCTCTAACTCGCACATAGTGGTATCCCGATCTCAAATCTATCTTTGATAACACTTTAGCTCCTCTCTACTTGTCTAATATATAAGTCATCCACTAGAGGTAAAGGATACTTGTTCTTCACTGTCACCTGATTCAACTAGCAATAATCTATGCACAACCTTAAAACTTCATCTTTCTTCCTCACAAATAATACTGGTGTGCCCCACGGGGATGAACTGGGTCGGATGAAACCCTTCTCCATTAATTCTTCTAGCTGGGCTTTCAACTCCTTTAGCTCATTAGGTGTCATTCGATACAGAGCCTTAGAGATAGGCTGCTTACCAGACAATAACTCAATAATAAACTATGCTCCTTTCCGAGGAGGTAATCCTGGTAATTCATCAAGGAAACACTTCTGAGAAATCTCGTACTATTGGCACCACAAACAACTTCCTCTTACTTCCCTCATCTGAGGTAACAAAAGCTAGGTAAGCTTCACAGCCATCACGCATCAGCTTCTCTACTTTCATCTCTGAGATCATAGGAATTGTAGCCATAGGCTTGACTCCTCTATATATTTGAACCGGTTGTTGAGGTAGGTCAAAGTCAATAATCTTTCGTTGATGGTCAACTCTTGTATAATGACGTGACAACCAATTCATGTCAAGGATCAATTCAAAATCCCTAACATCAAGAATTTCTAAGTCTCCCAAATGGCTTCTTATCATGTACCTCGATCTCGCAATTCTCAAACATTTCTCTTGATAGCATATGCTTGCTGAACAACCATGGCATAATCCACACTCTAAGCTCCTCCAAAAGCATGGAAAATATCATCATGCAATCCTCTCCAAAATTTAACAGCCTTCTTTGCTTCAATGGACACCAACTCTGAGGCCTATCTAGTCAAGACTGTAAACTCTGTCTTACATTGGGCCACTGTCTTGGTACCTTACACCAACTCAACAAATTCAAAAAATTTCTAGTCATTGACCCACACTGGACAATAAGCATCATTGAACATTTGTTGGAACTCGACCCATGTGGGTTCTTGATTACCAAACCTTTGGCGGGTAGTCTCCCACCATCTCTCGGCATCGCAACAAGAATGTGCTAAGTTGCACTCGGCAATCATCTGCACAACCAATGGATCGGAGATGCTTCTCTATCGATAGCATCTAATTCTCTACCGTTGTTGCATCTGTACCTCCATGAAATGATGGTGGTCGGAAGGCCATGAAATCCTATAGTAATTGGCTCCCGGTGTCTGTCTCTATAACTGGAACTATTAGAGTAATTGGTGGATCACCTCTACTGCCTCCTGCTTCTTGGGGTACTTGCGGTTGCCTCACCTGATTTGTAACTAGGGTATCGACTACCCTCATCAAACCTGCCAACATGCCTCGCATCTCAGTCATACCCTGTTGCAAGTCACTACCAAACTCCCTTGGTGAGCCTGGTGTGGGTACTAGAACCTCGTCTGGCGTAGAAGCAACTTGTCTGCAGGTACGAGGTTGTTCTCTTCTATTACTCATCTTCCTGCATCACCACTTAGAGTTAGAATACTATAAATTTGGCCAACTTATCTAACTGACGGACACAAGTCCTAACTTTACCCATCATCTTATGTGTGTACTGGAGACTCCTCAAAACCCCGCTCTGATACCAATACTGTAACACCCTCTTTCCTAAAACTGCCCAAGAAGAGGTGCTAAGGGAAATAAACAAAACTAACTGATAAATTGAAATCTGATACCATAAAAAAATATCTCAATCAACTGAAATAAGAACTCTGAGTCAACATAAACTGGAACCATAAACTCTGTCTAAGGGAAAATCCCTCAACAGAAAAAAAAGCTAATACTAAACTAACAAACATTATAAAACTAACAACTCCCAGACATCTTTGGTCTTGAGCGGCTCCACATACACACACTACTGACCACTATTGCTAGGCCCCACATCTGGTACTCCCCTACTAGGACCTGAAATAGTGAAGAGTACAAGGTGAGTTACAAAGCTCAAAAACTAATAAAATGGAAAAAATAACTAAAATTGAATCGAAGAATATCAATACTGATAAATACTTTCTGAACTTGTACTAAGTATAATCACTATCTATTTGCATTCATAAAAATGTAATGCACATAAACTGTAAACTAAATGCAGGTATGCAACTTTGGCTCATCGGCCCACGTAATCTGATAATACATACCCGTCTCATCTGAATCCTGCATACATAAAAATTGTAAGCACATACTGTGGACAATATGCCCCTAGCCCCCGGTGGCCACCAGGCAGGCAACTCATAAACTGAGCTGAAACTAAAAGTGGTGGGATCCTCGCGGACAAGTCGCTTGGCGCGCATAATACAATGTTATGCTCATTTACATGCTAGCACACGATATGTAGTGCTTCATATATGTAGTGCTCAGATACCAGAATACGTCGGAGACAGGACCATGCACAAGGTATGACTGGGCAAATCGGGCTTCTGGACGGCACCCTGGCCTGATACAGCCCCTCGTCGTGCCCTGTCCTTTTATGTGCAAGGTCACCCCCGGTATATCGGATCATAGCAGTTTGCACAGGAAGCGTTCTGATGCAGAGGGTCCTCCGAGGAGGCAATTGCAGAGCATACTTGCCAATGTACAGTGCTCAAGATATAAACATGGCTACGCAAGAATAGAAGTGAGAAACCAGAAACAGAAAGAGAGCTTAGGGATTCATGGAGAGAAGAGCGGAATATTATTTCAGAGGGAATGCTTTGATATCTTACAATGGATACAAGGCTTCCTTTTATAGACAAGGAGAGCTAGAAACAGACACGCGACAAGAGCATCTGATGCTCTGATAAAGATAAAGAAAATACATAACAAGCCAAAACTACTTTCGGCTAAAGCACACAGGAATAAGACAGGAAATAGAACAAGCCAAAACAACTTTCGGCTAAAAGTAAAAAGCACACAGATAGGGTCACATGCGGGAAGGCATGCGTCTGACAAAGTGGGGTGATGTCATGGCTGACGTAGCTTGGGAGGCTTGGGCCTTGGGCTGTCAGGGTGTTCCGAGATTGCATTCTGGGCCGAGCTCGTCTGAGTCATATGGGTCAGAAGGCATACCGAGTCGTTTCCACCAGGGGTCTTCATTGTAATCTGGGGCTGGTTCTGCTTGTTGGGTCGAGCCGCTACTTTGGGCTTCATCAGGGACTACAATGGATGCGATGTATTCTGAGTTGGCCTTTTCAATTTTTCTTGTGTAGCGGGGAGGAAATTGTTCCCATGGGGCGTCTTCTTCAATGCTGGGCTAGATCTGCGGGGGAATGGTATTGTTGAGGATGGAGAGCTGGCGTTGGAGTTCTCTGAATTCTCTGGGGTGAGTCTGCCATTCAGAATGGAGATTGGAAGGGAAGTAGGCATAGTCTTGGAAGGTGGAGGTATATCTAGATGATTGTGTAGTGGGAACATCAGTAGCGAACCATTTGGTGCGGGTGAAGAGGAGGATGATGTACCATTTTTGGGGAGAGGTTTGAAGACTTTGGTTTCTCAGGGAAATGCTGGAGAAGTATTGTCGCCAATATGAAAGGGGATGAAACCATTCAAGGAACCGGGTAGTGTAGGTATTGAGTCTGCGGGTAGGTTGGAGCCAGTGTTGCCAGGTGTTGATGTGGAATTGTATGGCGATGGTGTATTGATCCAAGAGGTACCAAAGAAACCATAGGAGGTATTCTGGGAATTCACTGTGAAGCAGGAGGTTAAAGAGGGTATAAAAGGGGTATTCGGGATGTACTCCAAGTCCACCGAGGTGATGAGAGCCGTAGGGACGGATGATTTCCAGTTGGTAGTGTAGCATCAGCTTGTGGATTTCTTCTGGGTTGTTAAACACTCGGGGCCATTCAGGGGGGAAAGATGGTGGAGGTTGGAACATGGCAATGATAGGTATCTGGAGGGGAAATGTGGGGTTTGGTTTCATAGGTCGGCTTAAGAAGTCGGCTAGAATGTTTTTCTTGCCAGGGATGTGCTTGACAGTAAATGAGTATCGAGAGAACCATTCTTGCCATCGGAGGAGAAGGGGCGGGGGAAGGTCTTTTTGCTTGAATTGTAACATGCGGGGGAAAGCAACCATATCCATCTGGATTTGAAAATGGTGGTTGACAAGGTGTATCTGAAATTTCTGGATGCCTTTTTTGACAGCAAGGATTTCTTTGAAAGTGGAATGGTAGTGAAGTTCACTATCTTTGAAAGCACCACTCTTGTATCCACAAATGGAAGTGTGGCCATTTTTTTCTTCAAGGAGAATGGCGGACCAATAGTGATCACTGGCATCAGTTTGAAGGATGCGGGTTCCATCAGAAGGGATGTGTAACGGGGGCAAGGTAGGAACAATGGTTTTGAGCTTTCGGATGGCTTGGGTATGGGTAGAGTTCCAGGGAGGAGGGTCTTTCTTTAAGAGGTGTTGGAGAGGGCGAATGGTTTGGGTTAGGTTGGGGATAAAGTCAGCAATGTAGTTGACAATGCCAAGGAATTGCTGGACCTGAGTTTTGGTGAGGTTGGAATCAGGGAAGTTGAGTAGTTCTAGGGCAATGTGAGGTTGGAGGGAGATTTGTCCATCAGAAATGGTAAGGCCGAGGAAATTAATGGTTGGGACAGCAAGGGTCATTTTCTTGGTGGAGAGCATAATACCATATTGGGTAAGGATGGAATGAAATTGGTGCAGGAGGGTCAAATGGGCAGTTAGAGTGGAGGAGAAAAGGAGAATGTCATCAATGTAAATGAGGGCATTGGAGAGAATGGGTTGGAAAATGCGGGTCATGGCTTTTTGGAAAAGGGAAGGGGTTGTTTTGAGTCCGAAAGGCATAACAGTTCATTAGTAATGGAAGTTGGGGATGCAGAAGGCAGTTTTGAATCGTTCATCAGGATGGATGCCGAGTTGCCAAAAGCCAACTTTAAGATCAAACTTAGAGAAGATTTTGGCATTGGTTAATCGGGCAAAGAGGTTGGGTTTGGTAGGAAGGGGGAACTTGTTATCGGCTAGGAAATGGTTTAGAGGTTGGTAGTTGATAACGAGGTGAAGTTTTCCTCTGGTTTGTTCAGCTCGTTTATTGACATAGAAGGCTTGGCACTCCCACTGAGAAGTGGTGTCTTCAATGAGGTGTTCTTGTTTAAGTTGGTTGAGTTCTTGGACAGCTAAGTGGTAGTGTTCAGGGTTCATGCCGGAGTGGGTGGCTTTGGTAGGGTTAATTTCTTCATTTTTCTTGAAAGGAAGGGAGATGAAGAAATCAGGGTTTTGCCAAAGGGGTTTGGAGCATTTGGTAAGGAACTCAGAATGGGTGTCAGCACAACAATCCTTGAGAAGGAGGGTTTGGATGGTGGATAGTTCAGTAAGGCTGAAAAGGTTGTGAGGGGATACAAAAGGAAGGAAGGATCCTTTTTATAGAAGACCTTTATCAAGGGGCTTGATGCGGGTTTTCCATAATTGGCTAATGATATCCCATCCAAGGATGAGATCTTTTCCAGGGAGAGTGGAGCCAAGGAATTTATGTTTGATGCGAAGTCCGGGGAAGAACTGGAGGTAAACAGGTTTGCTTTTTTGTTCAATGGCAAAGGTTTCTCCATTGGCAGCTTGGAAATATTGGGTATGAGGTTTCCAAAAGGAAGAGGGTAAGACTGCGGGGTTAAGGATTGAGGTGGCAGCGCCAGTATGAAAAAGAGCGATAACAGCGCGAGGTTGGGAGTATTTTTCTGGGTAAACATGGAGTTTAAGGAAAGGGGCGGGTAGCACGGCTTGGATGGAGCTGACTTCATACTGGAGAGAATCAGTGTCAGAGGAAGAATCATCATCAGAGGCATAGGAGATGCCAAAAATGACTTGAGGATTGTCTTCATCAGTTTCTGAAAAAAGGGATTCCAGATCATTGTCTTTGAGGGAAAGATTGGTGACCATTTGGACATGGGAGAGAACTTTCTTTGCTTTGTTGCGGGGACAGTTTTTGGCAAAATGTCCGGGTTTTCTGCAGATAAAACATCTGTTTCCTTTGTTTTGGCCTTTCTGGAATTTTCGCTTGAAGAAGCGTTTTTTAACAGGGAATTTAGGCCTGTGTTGAGATTTGATCTTCTGCTTGGAAGTATGGGAGCGGATTTTCCGAAAATGGCGAGGGCGGTGACCATAGCAGTCACAAGATTTTTCTTTGCATTTGATCTGCAAGTCTGTTCTGTTGCAGGCTGTAGCAAGCTTTGTGCTCATAGCTTTGATATCTTCATGGGCTTGTTGTTGAGAGCAAAACTGTTCCACAGTTTTCAATACTCGCTGATGGAGTTCACCAAGAGAGATGGTAGAGAGTGAAAGATCCTTATGTTCAATTTGTCGAGAGACTTCCTGACCAAGAGGAGCTGGGATGGAATTGAGGAATTGCTGTTTGAGATTTGGATCATTCATGCCTCCAAGGGCATAGAATTGTCGGGCAATTTCTCGAAAATGCTTGTTTAGATCTCTTGGGTGGAAAGAACAACATTTCAGTTGGAAGTATTCTCTGCGGGCCATATCAGTAACATGAGCTGGCTGACCGAGAAACTCGGTATGGATGTGGACAATACATCGTTCAATGGAGGATTCAGTAAGGATGAGGTGTTTGAGAAAATCATCAAGTTTGTCCCACCAGTCTCTAAGGATGCCAACAGTACGGGCAATGAACTAGGAAAAAACAGAGGGGACTGAAGCATCAGGCTTTTGCATTTCAGCAACACACCAGGCTTGAAATTCCTGGATACGAGAGTACCATCGGGAAGGGGGAATATCATCAAGGGTAAAACAAGGGTAAGAAGGTAAGGTAGAGGGGATGAGGTCAAGGGAAGTAGAATGGGCAGTTTCAGCAGTATGATGAGGAGGAGGGGAATCAAGAGGGGTACTGGGATAAAGGGATGGTGGTTCATAATCATCAAGGTTGGGGTTGGTTTGGTAACCAAAAGTATTCGGGCTAACGGTTGGGGCAGCAATAGATCCTTCAGTAGCAAAGACAAGGGGTGTCTCATCTTCTGAGGTATCTGTTGGTTCAGAATCAGTAGGAAAAGGAGAAAGGGGGTGAGTCATCATCTGAGGGGTTTTGGATGAAGTAGGTTGTGAGGAAGTAGGAAGTGGTTTTTGGGTTGGTCGTTTTGGTTTAGGTGGGGTGAATTTGGTAGAGTCTCCATAGAGACCTTTAATTGCCTGAACGTCTGCTTCATAATGGGACTTGTCACGCCAGTAGTTAAGATAGCCTTTAGAAGGGCCAGAAGTGGAAGGTCCTTGATATCTCTGAGATTGTTTGGCCATTTCCACAGCAAGAGGGTAATTCTGTCGAAGTCGTTTGAGCTCTTGTTCTTGCTGGTAAAAGTTTTGGTGATCAAGTTTCATCTGGGTGATTTCCAGTTGGAGATCATTCATCCTTTTTTCCATTTGCTGTAAAGGGTTAAGAACAGCAGGAAGGACTTTATCAAGCTTGGTTTCCAAACGGGACTGGGATTGAGCAATTTTGGTTAACATGGTGTTTGGGAAACAGCATTCTGGGATTGCCAGTTTAAAACTTGTTCTGTGGGAGAAGCTTTGGTTGGGGTTCCATCAGAACGAATAATGTTGGGGTTTCGGACTTTCCAGGCATAAGAGATATGCTGGGAAGTGTCTTCGCGAGGTTCAAGAGGGGGAAAATTTTGGTGGTAAGTGGAGGAGGAAGGGTAATCTGGTTGTGCCATAGCAAGGGTGGGGCAAGTGAGTGGTAAAATGGGTATAAAAGATGGTTTAGGTTTCCATTGTTGGGAAGGTAGTTTGGGTCGTTTAACAGGGATTTTGGGTTTTAGTTTGGGTGGTGGCGGTGGAGGTAGTTCATCATCAGAATCTGTATCCCATCCGGTGGGGATGATAGGGACTGAGGACTTTGGAGGGGGAGTAAATTTGACATAATAGTCATACTTGCCTGAGGGTTCTCCCAAAAGTCCAATGGAAGGATCTCCTTTGTCATATCGGTCCTTAAAAGATGATCGATGTGGTTTGCAAGTCTGCCGAGAAGATGTGGGTTGAGCTGTGGGCATGGTGTTGTCTCTGTAAAAGCTCTGGAGAGTAGATCTGGTAAGATCTGCCGTTTCAGAAGCATGTAGCTCAGCCAAGCAGGAATCACATCCACACTCTTCAGGGTCAATTTCAAGACCGTCGGGGAGAATGATATGGTGCCTCTTTTTTACCCATCGAGGAATAGAAGATCCGTCAGCACGGAATTGCAAGATTTCTTTGGGTCCAGTTTGATCAGCCTGATAGTCGTCAACTGGTTGGATAGCAAACTGGGTAGAGAAACAAGATGGAGATGCAGCCTCTTTGGTCCTTTGAAATGTAATTTCAACAGTGCCATCAGATCTGGTACTGTAAGTTGGATCCGAGGATTGGACTGGTTCTGCATTTCGACCTCCTTGGTGGTATTTTTCATAATCGGTGACCCATGCATCTGGAAGGATTTTGACAAGTTCGTCGCGAGACAACTGTCTGGGGACATGGATGCAGCTGGGGACCTGGTTAGAATCAACCTGGAGAAGGAGTGCATCTGACTGGTTGTGGGGAAGGGCAAGGTCCAAAGCATGGTTTTGGACTCTGTAAGCCATCTGGTAATGAAGGGTAGCATCATACGTGGGGACGCTAGGTTTTGCTCCAGCGATCTGGATCTGGACTTTGAAAGTGTGAAGCAACTGAGGGTCACAAATGGGCATGTTGAAGTTGGGGAAAAGGGTAACAAAGATGGTTCCTGAGTTGAGAGTAGTCTCAACCGTACCGATGCAAGCATGTTGGTAAGTGGCAAATCGAGAATCAAGAAGAGCAATTCTCGAAGTAGTTGGTAAGCCTTTGCGGCCATGGAAGGTGAGAGCGAGGCGAATACAGCCAAAGTGAATATGGGTGTATCCTTCACGTAACCACACTGGGGGCATGTGAGCAGGGAGTTTGAGGTTGACAAAGTGTTCCTGTTGTTGGGAAGGAATAAGGCAGTGGTCAAACTTGGTAGCTTGGATGTATTCTTTGACGTGGGATTTGGGAGTTGAAGGAGAAATAAGGGTTTTCATCTTTCGAACAAAGGACGTAGAAGGGGTTCTGGTAAAGGCAGAATATGGGTTTACAAGAGGGATTTCTGTAGGTGGAATCCGAGAATCATCTGGGAGATAGTTGAGTTCATAGAGAGAATTAATCTGCGAAGAAGTAGAAGTGCGGGAGGAAGAAGCAATAGAATCAGATCTGGTCAAAGGCAGTGGTAAGAGATTCATTGTAAAAAAAGTGTTTCTGGGTTCAGACTCTTCTTCTTGCGAGCAGATGTTCAATCTTGAGAATTGAGGAATAACGGAGATAAGGATTGTACGCGGCGTTGTATCTAGATCCACTGTGTATGGTTAACACACTTTGTGCCAGTAGCACGCAGGTTCTAGTTTCCAGCCAAATATACTTTCCAAATTTCCGGGTAGGCTCTGATACCATGTCATAACAAATACTAACCATATAATCTGACATTCATTATATTGGAATCTAAGGATTCTATGAATTATGAATTATGATATGAGCCTGATTAACTTGTTATATTCTGGCATATAAACTCATTACTGGAAGATATTGAATAATTTAACTTAATTAAAACTTGAATTAAACTATTCTGGAAGTTCAATTAGATTTCTAGAAAAGCCATCCGGATATCAGAAAGGATATTCAGATATGATGAAAGACATCCGGATATGAAGAAGGCTCATCCGGATACACTGACCCTCAAATAAGAAGCTGTTCGAATATGCTGGAATATATTCGGATAGAAACTAAGACATCCAGGTATGATTATGGTCATCCGGATATCTCACTAATGCATTCGAATATAACTGGAGACTATTCGAATGAAAAATTCAACTTTGGAGAGAGGCATCCAAATACGGAACGAATCATCCGGATATACTAAACTTATCCGGATAGAAGAAAGGGCATCCGGATATGAGCTATCTGGATGTGCGAAGAACCATCCGGATATCATACATAAGGAATTGGAACTCATCTGGATATGAATCAATACATCCGGATATGATCTCAACAAGCACTAAACACATCCGGATACAACTTGAGGTATCCGGATATTACTCACAAGCTTTATAAGACTAATCCGAATGTGAAACGAGGCATCCGGATATCCTTTGACTCATCTGGATGTATGGATACGACTCAATGTATCCGGATATCACTTATAATAGACACATCCGAATACGGCACAATGTATTTGAATATCACTCACAAATTAATACTGACACATTGGATACGAAAACAAAGCATCCGGATATAACTAAGACCATCCGAATATGAATAAAGGTTATCCGGATGTCACTCTCACAACTGAACAAGCCATCTGGATATGCACATAGGCTATCCGGATGTCACTCACATAAAACTTTTTGACACATCCGGATAGCCTCTAGCCCATCCGGATGTCACTCACAAACATTGAAAACTCTATCCAAATATAAGGGAACCTATCCGGATGTCTGTAACTCTTAAACCCAGAAATGATGAATACAGAGACTCCGTTCTTGATTCAAACTTAACAAAAATACACCATTCCGAATTAAATTAAACTTGGGAAAACAAGTCCCAACTGATATGAAACAACTTTAGGGATGATTCAACGATGATATTTACTTGAATCGCTGTAAAGAAATCATGCATAACTGATATAAACTCATTGCTCGTGCATATATATATATATATATATATACACACATATTCTGGTTGCTAAAAATTTGAGAACCAACGAAGGGCTCTTGATCAAACTGAACGAAACTACTATAAATCTGTAATGGAAGGGATTACAGAGAAGATACTTGCCTTATGATCGATCGGATCAACGCTTTCAATGAAAATCCACTATACCAAGACACTGCAAGACTTCTCTTTCCCCTCCTTGATCTTTCTATTCTTCATGGCGTGAAGAAGAACTAAGCTAATGAGCAATATATATAGGTAAAAAAACCCTAGATCCCACTCCATTTATAACTTGGATTCCTTCTCCTAATATAACTAGGAGACTTTAAACCAAAACCACTCACTTATGGATCATCTTAATCCCTTAATCGTAATAACTTTAATTAATAATTAAATTCTAATAACAAATTTTTAAATGACTTTCATGTCCTAGCATTTAATTTCCACAATAAATAATTAGAATTAAATGCTCTTTAAATGTTATTCTCTCAATTAAAAATTACTAGATCGCTGCCTTGGCAAATTCCTTTAACTCCAACATTAAATAGAATTAAATGCTATTATTTTTCTTCAAAATCTCTAAATTGCCACCTGAAATAATTAATTAGCAAAATTTTTTAAACAAATACTTCAGTAATTAATTAAATAATTCTTGAATAAATATTGAGCCCTCTAACGGGTCGTTACAATGGACCCTTCATGAATTTTACACCAACCCATATCTTAACAGGGTAACTATTAACAAAAAGAAATAAACCACTAATTAAACCCTAGTTTAATTCAAATCTTTTTAAAGAAAATACCCTAAATAAATAAGCCTGTTAATTTCAATAACCCTAATGCATGTTATTGCTTAAGAGAGGATGAGTGAAGGAGTATATATATATATGCTCTTATCTGTGGGCTCACCTATTCTAATATCCTCATAACAGACACATAGCTGGAAATTGAAATACAAAAGGAAATAATGAAATACATGAAGGAAATACAGCAATTAAAGATAACAACTACAATTGGCATAAGAAGCATAACACTGAAAATTTAAAAATAGCCGCAGACCATTCGACATTCATGAAAATGCACATAATTATCCCCAAATACTGTGCTTCATAATCCTCGATCATTTTTCCCCTTCTACATAATGACGAAGACATACAATATCATTCTACTTCAATTAAATGTAACATAAACACTAAGCCTAATTAAATTCAATTTAGTTTAAATACCCCCTAATGCATATCAATGAAACCCTACTCCTAGTTTCCCCAATTCAAATCTCTAATTCGGGTCTCCCTAATTCGTGTTTCCCTAATCCTCAACTAAATGTTTCCCCAATTCGTGGTTCCCTTATCACTGTTTCCCCAACATTAAAACCCTAGTGCATATCAGTGAAACTTTTCAAAACCCTAGGAAGTCTACAAACAAGAGCAAGGAAAGAATTACTCGGCTTAATGCCCTATAAGGGAGGAACACTTACCATTTTGCCTTGATGTGGCTGTTGCGAACACTGCTTCCTTTAAGTCCCCCTTTCGTCATTTGTTATCCTCTTTGTCCCCGACATCTTCATCCTTCGTCCTTCAACGTCATCTACGGCTTTTGATTTCCTCCTCGATCCTTCATTCAAGTCGCCTCTTCCTTTTCTCTACATAGGGTTTAGGGTTCCACTCCCAAATTTCCTGTTTTAAACTGATTCATTACACATATATGGGTTAACCATGGTTAACCCTTATTTTATTTTATTTATTTTCTCAATCAACATGGACTCGCTAAAATATCCACGTGGTGTGCCACGTGGTCAAGGGTTGACGGCCGAGCAGCCCATTATTTACTTTGGCTAGCATTGCTACTAACTTTACAAATTCGACCTTGATTGTCAAAATTAAAAAGATTGGATAAAATTGTCACAACTCAAAAAGATTTGGCTTTTTTGTGCTAATAGCCCGCATATCAAACGTTTTTTTGACTTTCATCGGCTTTTGTATCTTTGTTTATGGTTAATTTGTTGATAATCATATATAATTCAACTACTTCTTTATTGATGAGTTTTTATTCACAATGACACATAAAAAAAAATCAGGAAAATACTCCTTATTCTTCAACAAATGATGGATTTGATCAAAATTTTTATCATGATAGTATTGATGGTGGAAAAAGAAGGGTCAGAGGACCAATAAGATTCATGGGTACGATTTATTTACCTAGGTAGTGTTTGTTAAAATGAGTAAGATAAAACTCTATCAAAATAACTTATCTATAAAGTTCAAGATAAGTTATCCAAAAAGGAGAAAAGATAAATTTATCTTGAAAGTTCAAGATAAGAAGTCATGTGACTTCTTTTCAAAAAATTTAACAAATACAATAGAAAATACTTTTATCTATAATACTTTCCATATCCTAGTTTTTTCGATTTATATCTTGCTTAACAAACGCTACCCTAATATTTTATAATTAATGGCTTAATTGTATAGATCTTATGTCTTTTCCTCTTTATTTCGTATGTGTCTTTAGTTCTTTGGTTCAATTTTTTTTTTAATGACTAAGAGTTACATTAAAATAGTTCATATTCTATTTTAATAGATTAGATGGTGAAGATAGGATAATATCTAAGACAAGAATGCCTAACTCCATCTAATGTGTGGACTCTCTTGAGAGAACAAAAGATTGACTTGAAATGCAACGCCTATGGGCAACCTAATGAACTTGAAGGTTGTCTTTCGTTGGATAGATAACATGACACAATTAAGCAACATCCTAATCTCTGCCCAGTCGACTATAAAGAGTTGAGGGTAGTGTCACAACCATTAAAAAAATGAAATTAGTGAGAAAATTATGGTACGAAAATAATGTTGGTTGTGGAACCAATTCTTGTAATTTTTTCAATACCTATTGATTGTTTTATTCTTTTTAATTGTCATTACAGGGAAACTTTATAATTCCTAATGAAAGAGTTTTTAAATGAGCACTAAAAACAGTAGGAGAGAGGTAGAAAAGTTATGAACATTACGTGAAGAAAACACTAATAAAAAAAACTATATTAAGCAACCAACTTTAGAGACAGGATTATTTTCTGTCTCTAACAAAAATCAAATTCGAGACGAAACTTGGAAAAAAAACAAACATTTCTAATTTAGTAATAGCCAAAGAAATCAAATATTGGAAAAATCTGTTTCTAATTTGCAACAAAAATCTATCTTTGATTCTATTGTTGACCGTAGAAAAAAGTATCAGAAACGAAAAATCTTTCATCTATAAGGAAAAAAAGATCTCTCTCCGTTGTTAAACAATAAAATCATCTCTAAATCCATCTCTAAACTTAAAAAGTAGTTAGAGTCGGAGTTTCTTCCATCTTTGAAGGCAAAAGAATAATTTGTTTTTGTTTTAATATTATTTTTTTTATAAAGACAGATATTCTTCCATTTTTATCCAAAATAGTAATATCATAATAGAGACAGATGTAGAGACATAATTTTTCCTCTCTAATGTACAATTCAAAATCAGAGACAGATTCAGAGACGGAATTATTTCTTCTCTAATTGTTTCATCTTTAAAGAAAAAAGCAATTTTTCTTTTAGAATTACTATTACAAATAAAGATGGAAATTATCCGTCTCTAAGGTGTTTTCATGGTAGAAACGGAATCTGAGATAGAAAAGTTTCGGCTCTGAAGGAAAAAAATAATTATTTTTATCTTTTTAATATTATTTTTAAAATAAAGACATATAATATTCCATGTCTATAGAAAATAGAAATATTTGGACAGCAATGGCCTCAGAGACGGAATATTCCTTCTCTATTGTCCACTTTCATCTTGGAGATGGAACAATTTTGTCTCCTACGGAAAAAAATAATTTTTTATTCTTTCAATTTAAATTTTATAATAAATATAAATATTTGTTTATCTTTATTTAAAATACTAATTTTTTTAATCGAAAAGGTTTTAGAGACGAATCAATTTCATCTTTAAATTGGAATTCTATATTTAAGACGGACCAGACATAAAATATTTTTGTCTTTGATATAAAAAAAAAAATATTCTTTTAATGTTCTTTTGTCTAGAGATAAAATCATAATTTGAATAGACATGATCTCATAAACCAAATTTTTTCGTCTCTATTTTGCAATTTTATCTTAAAGGTGGATTTAGAGATTGAATTTTTTCATCTATAAAAAAAAAATTCTTTTAATTTTATTTTTGTATATAGATGAATACTTTTTTGTCTCTATTCAAAAAACTAATTCAATGATGAAATTAAAGACATAAATGTTTCATCTGAAGGTAAAAAAATAATTTATTTGTTCTTTTAATATTATTTTTGAATAGAGACATATTTTTCTTTCTGTTCAAAATAGTAATTTTGGACAGAGACAGTCTCTCTTTCATTAAAATAAACGACTACTTAATTAAGTTAGATTGAGTTTTACTCTTAATGTTAATATAAAAATTGATTGTCTAATAATATTTTAAATTTTTTAACTTAACTCATTTGGGTTTAGCGGTGATGATTGAGCTCAACCTCACCAAAATAATAAGGTTTCAAAGAGTTATAAAATTTATCTTCAATATATATTTTATGCTTTTAAAAGAACTAATAAAAGTTTTAATACTTCCACATCTTTATAAAAACTATAACTAAATTTATTTCTTTTATTTTGTTCTTTCTTTTATTAAAATATATTTTTTAAATAATATATTTTTCAAAAAAATCTTATTTTAAATACCAAACTCAATTTGATCATAATTTATTAGAAATATTTTTTGTCTTCTATTTTCCATAATTTACTAAAAAATATTTTTGTAATATTTTTTAAATAACTAATCTTTTTATTCATTTAATATTTTGACACAACTTAACTTGATCAAATTATACAAAGATTTGTTAAAATATACTTTTGTTATTGTCAAAAATATAACAATTAAAATTTATAGTGCTGGAACATTATACTAAGGTAGAGCAAGGCACAAAATGTGAGGTAATCACTAGTCCGAGAAAGGGAAATGTTGTTATCTAGGAAGAACTCATACCACTATTGGGAGAGAGCTTGATAGGCTTATGTCCCTTGAAGAAGCAACTATGGGCTCGAACAAGCATTAGAATGTTAAAAGCGAGAGGGAAATGGATGATTGCCCAAGAAAGAGCTCTATTGTCCGAGAAAAAGCAATTACAAGGCAAAGCACAGTCAGAAGGTACTCGGGGATTCCTCCCGCGCAAACCCTCTAATACTTAAGTTAACACAAGCCATGGTAGTGATGAAAAAGCAAGTTAGAAGTAGTCTGGGAGAAGAAACGATTCCTCCTCTAGATAAATAAACAGTTTAATGACATGCTTAAGCTTTAAGGATTAGAGGTTGGTGTGTTTTTTTAGTTGTTTAGTATAGTTGTTCTAGGCATTTTCATCATGATTTTTCATGTCCCCTTGTAAATAGAAGGCAGGGGGTATTTATAACCACCAAACGAGTCTGCCAACTCAAGCATCCCTCATACCTGGAAAGATGGAAAATAAAAATGAATCGCAAGAATCAGCAAGTATACACAAGAAACAAATGCTACTAAGGCTTAGGAAGAAGATCCTAGTACAACTTGCACACCCAGCACCCAAGACACACGCATCCACAGCATAAACCACAAGACAAAGGAAAATCGCATAAATAAACATGCACATAATGGTCTTTAGGGCCCACATAAAAAACATCAGCACCCAAGTCCCTAACAAACTTGCCACTACCATGAACTAGCATGCATAAACACTTTGCGCTCTAGCGTTGAATCCAAAGCTTCCCTGGGTCAGTTCCTCCGCTTGTAAATCATGTACACAGATCCTCAGATCCAAATAGGTCTTTCCTCGGGACCTTTCTGAGCTAATCTAAAAGTCTTCCTTTAGGTTTCCCCCGAGCTAGTCTAAGAAAACTAAGCCAAAGCTCCCTCGGGTTGATCTTCCCATCACCCGGCCCGGCACGATACTCCCACCCGGTATGAAAGTAGTAATAGTAATAATTATAACCGCGCCTATTAGGACCATGCAATACAAAAAAAAAGAATGTAATGGCGTTGTAAGCATAAATGTAATACAAAACCCCCATAAATCAAGCATCATGCCATGTTTTACCCACATAGTAATACACATTTGATGCAATACTCGAGTGAGGCACACTCTAGACACCCTAAGATGCTCGTGTTTAAGCACTCACAAGATATAGCCCCCCATTGATGCAATTCCCAAATCTCGACACACACTATCAACATCAGATTGTAATTAAATAAATATTAAATTTGCATTCAAGAGACCCAAGACCCACCATCCGTCACACAACCACCCATCTGGAACCTAACCCAATAAGGTGTAACATCATTCCATAAGAAATTGAGGAGCAATACAAGCCCCTCTCGACTATGAACAAAACACAACAAGAGATACAAAAATTCCTCAACCACAATTCATTTAGACTTCTCCATAACTATGTAATCAAGATTTTTAACTTCTAATAAAATAGGCTCACATTTCGAGAAGAAGATGATACAAGGACTTGCCACATAAAGTATAACAAAATAGGAATTTATGGTGGGGAGTAAAAGGGAACGAGAACTTGCCTCAGAGAATGCTCTTTATACCGCTAAAAATTATCTGAAAAGCCAATGCCACGGCTCCAAGCCCCTTAAATAAAAAACCAATATATTGAACCATAAGAATTATTTATTATAAACATTATCTCAAATATCTTTCATTTAATCGTAACTATTTGTATACTTATCGGACACATGATGTCTAATTTTCTTCTAATTTCCTTCTTATAGAAATCCCTCCTCGGTGCATCCACTTTCTCTTTCATTTCCCTCACTCATTTCCTATTTATAGGCATTTTCATGCCTTGGCAGCCAATCTTCTCACATTCCCCAAAGGCCTATATTATTTAAGCCATTAAGTCAATGAGAATTATCCTAATTCACTTAGCAGAGATTGCATAAAATGGGGTGAAATTTGAAGAGGAAAGGGAGCTGGACGCGTGGTCGCTAGAGGCAGTTTCTTGGCTGCTTAATTTGGCGCCTAAACAACGCCATTTTTTATGCCTTGAAGCTGCTAGAAAATTCCAACATTTTCTCCAAAAGTATTAGTCACCTTTCGCATTCTTACAAGGCTTGAACCAGCAAACTCCAAGCCCCGAGTGCGACCAGCAACCTCTAACCCCCCCTCAGGCACGTAGCTGCCTGTTCTAACTACCTCTTCCCTTTATGTAACGGCCCGCCTCCCGGAGCTCCCGTTAGCATAGAAGATCTGTGAGAAGGTCGTTATGTAGTGGCACGAAATCAAGCTTAAATAAGGCATCCATACTATAAGCATAAATGAAGCCTAGCATAGCGGAAGCAAAACTACAAAGCACATGCATGCATACATGTCCAACCAGTACCACCGTGGTTATATGATTTATATATTTACAAAGTCCGTGTTGGTACAACTCAAAAGAAAACAAAAGAAACCCCAACACTCCTAGAGACTCTAGACACCATAGGACTCGAACAGTTGGGACTGCCTTATACACCGTACTACCCAACCAGCTCACGCGCTGCTACCCTCGCCCTTGACCTTGGCTTTTCTTTTGCCTGGAATGATGTTAAAACAAGGGTGAGTCATAAGACTCAGCAAGTATAATAAGAAATAAGGCTAGTACAGTTGAAGGTGTAACCCAAACCACCCACATGCCACGTCCATGATTAACAACATATAAGACCATAAACCACAAGCCATGAACAAACTGCATAATTAAATATGCATTTAATAGTCCTTGGGGCCCACACAAAAGACACCGACACCCAAGTCTCTAACAAACCTACTATTCCCATGAACTGGCAAGCATGAAACCATGAGCCGCTGCTCTCAAAATCCTATGCACAGAGCCTCATAACAAATTAAGTCTTCCCAAGCTAATCTAAAATCAAGTCTTCCCTCAAGCTTACCTTGAGCTAGTTTAAAAACCTAGCCAAAGCTCCCCCGAGTTGGTACTCCCGTCCGGCACAAAAGTAATAATAACAATAATAATAACCAAGCGTAATAGAACCATGTGATACACAAATAAGAATGCAATGGTGTAGTAAACACCAACGTGATACATTGACTCCCATAAACCAGTCATCAAGCCATACTTTACCCACATAGTAATACACGTTCAATGAAATATTTGTGAAATCTAGTCAATCTAAAATGCTCATGTCCAAGTGCTCACACAATATGGCCCTTCATTATGCAATTCTCGGATCCCAACACACACCATCAACATAATACCATAATTAAATAAATATTAAATTCACACACAAGAGATCCAAGACTCACAACTGTTACATATTCACCTATATAGAACCTAACCCAACCAGGTGCAGCATCATTCTCAAGTAAATGGGGCGATACAAAGCCCATCAGCTTATAAAAATAAAACTACAAGGAATCTTTTATTTAACCTGAAATCACAATCGCGGGATTTATAAAAAAGGGAATAGGTCTGGCAAGGCAAAGAGAACTTGCATCACAAATCAAAGAAAATAATGCAAAAGGAATTTGCAACAAGAAAGAATAGAGAATGGAACTTGCCTTATTTTCCCTTAATGTTTGCTGGAAAATTAATCCACTGAAAGCTACCTCACTGTCCAGCAAATCACAGCCAAAATAAAAGAGAAAAACAGAACTTCCAACTGCAACTAGGAAAAACCACTAAAGAAGCTTACACTAAAACAAAACAAGGTAAGAAAGGAAAACGAAAGAATAAAAGTAACGCTAGCTGGTACCTCCAGCTTGTTAACAAGCCAAGAAGAGAAGTAAAAACAAAGGACTTGCGGCTTTAACCTGACGCTAGGAGGATCCATCAAGAAGGTCACCTAATCGGCAAGGAAGAAGAAGAACCAACGGCGAAGGCTTTATATATATATATATATATATATTATACTATATTTATACACCACACCAATTCTAAATGGACAGCACGTGAGTGGGGAGGAAAAGACCCACTTGTGGAGAAATTCTACCGACTTTCACATTCTTCTAATATCCTATATATATTATATAGATCTCTATATCCTTGCATGCTTAATAAACTTGCTATTCCATCTTATATTAATATACAAATATATATTATATGTTATTACTTCTTGGTATTATCTATTATCTTATTTATTATTACTTCTCAACCATATGTACAACATATCATATAGTATAAAAATAGTTTATGCCCCCAAATTGGAAGGGAGAAACACGCACGGAAATACCGCCCACCAATACAACAATATAATAATAATAATAATAATAATAATAATAATAATAATAATAATAATAATAATAATGCCTCGAGTCCACCTTCCAACTTGACAGCCCTTTATTCCATTTCCATTACTTTCTCCTAACTTCTATTAAATTATTTAAATTCATAAGATTTCAATAAATTATAAATTACTTCAAATACTAAAATTAATAATTATTATTTATTTACCTGTAATCTTGGGCTATCTTATTTTAAAACAAATTTCCCACCAAAGTTGTTTGATCCCATAGCCTCCTTACTTCCTTCCTCTTACTCAACCGCTAGGCTGCCACCATCATTGATATATCTTGGCACAATATTTAATTTTATACTAATTAGATGCCTGCCTTTCCTTTTAAACTCAATAAATTTCTAAGAATTCTCATTCACTTCCCACATTCAAATTCAAAAATATATTGAATTAAATTCCTTAAACCCCATACATATATAAATCACCATAATTACATAATTACGTGAGTCACTAATTATTATTTCTCCAAATATCAGAGCGTTATAGATTAAACTTGGGAAAAACCTCTTTAAAGGAATATAAACCTAATGAGTCCTTCTGAAGAAGGATTGGCTAAAGGCGAGCTATCATTACCTGGGGAAATAGCAAGTTGTTTACAACTCATGAGTTGTCCAGAATAACGTCCCCATGTTTTTGCGCATGAGTTATCTGAGAGGACATCTCGTAATTGCTACCTTGGAGTTCTCTGGGAGAGTGATTCTTCTAACAAAATGTATTATTTGTGTTGTTTAATTCTCTTTTAACAACTAACTTGGAAATGGATCACCTCTCTAGGAGAATGATGCTTCCTTTGGAGTTGAGAGTGCTTACTCCAAGGGAACTATGCTAGTGTGCCTTCTTTGGCAGAACTACATATTCTCTAGAAGATTATTCAACAACAATCGCTCCTGACTCTTTCCTTAGACTAAAAGTCAAAGGAAAGAGTATCGTTCTTGTATTGAGAAGTGTTTAACTTTCATTAGATTGGATGTGGAGGCCTTGGATATACACCACAAGAGGAATAGGGCAAAGTATCGATGCCTTCTCATCCTAAAACATGGGGAGAGAAGAATATTGGATGTCAAGTCATCTATTAAGTTTTTATTTGATGAGGAAATAAAAAAATGCTTGTTGATGATAACGATCAAAATAGTGTATTAGAGTTAGCAGATAATAGAGAAAATAATTGAGTAAGGCTTATAAATCAATTGAGTATGTCAATCTTTTTAATCAAGTACAAATTCATATTACTCGAATAATATACTGATTAGATGTATCAAGTCAAAAATTCTATTCTCTTAGTCGAGTATAAAGTTTTATGTAATTGAGTAACCTTCTATATCCCATCTTTTAATCGAATAAAATTATTCTATACTCGAGTAACGTACTCATTTAAAATAAGTCTCAAAGCCAATTCACTTAGGTTTACCTTTCTAATCAAGTAAAGTTCATTTGTAATCGAGTAAGCTATTTCAGTCTAAAAGATAATCAATTATAAGTTATAGTGTATTCGAGTAAGCATATGTTTATACTCAACTAAATATACATTTGTAATCGAGTAGATAATATATGTTTTTGGCAGAGCAAATTAATCAAATACTTAAAATTTTTCATCTAGTAATCATCTAAATATACTCGAGTAAATATCATTTGTAATTGAGTATTTAGTCTCCAAAAAATTAGTAGGTCTCTGGTACTTTGATGTAATCGAGTACTTAAATTTGTAATCGATCCAAAGTTTAATTTTACTTGACTAAATTGAGCTTTCCAATCTAGTAAGCTTTCAATTTTTTGTCGTAAAATTTTAATTGAATACAAGATTTTTGTAATTGAGTAAATCAGAAAAATAGTTGAATACAAACTTCCTATACTCAAGTAAACGTACAACTTAGTCGATTAAATTGTTATTTGTAATCGAATAATATTCGATATTTTTTGAATTTATAACTATTACAGAGCATTTAATGTACACAGTTTCTACTTTTCAGAATATTAAATGCTGATGGATACTTCGCATATAATTTGTGCATGAAAATTGATGTTTTAACTGATTTGTGAGATGTTGTAGAGACACAAAATAGCAGTTAAACACAAAAAATATTTTTTTATTCAAGATATTCCAAAAGATGCATCAAAGACATGAACACTATATAAAGGGATGGAGTTTGAAAAAACAAAAAAAGAAAACAGAGATGCTGAAACTGATCCATACCATTCTCTAAAGACTTCAAGTGCCTCATTTCCTATGATCTTTTGAAAGAAAAAGAAAAAAGAGTGTGCTTCCATTCTTATATGTTTATCTTTTGTACATCAAAGAGAAGTGTTTAACTTTCTTGTATATCTTGAAATATTCTCTTGTATTTTTTTACTATCACATTATTGTAAAGTTGTAAAGATTAAGGTTGGCCCTTTTAAAAGGCATTGGTTATGGTTGATTTAGTTGTAAAAACTATTTATTATAAAGGTTTGTAGTTGAACCTCTTGCAAAAGCTACCCAAAAGTAAGTTTGGATTGACTAAATCCGTGGTTGAGAGCCAAGATAGTAGAATAGACAGATTGCCAAACCACTCTAAAATTCTGATGTGTTGCAATATTTTATTTTCTATTTACTTTCAACTTTAATTTGTTTAAAATTTTTATAAGGGTGAAAACTTAATGTTGAAAGCGCGCGGGACTCCACCCCATCAAGAATACCACATTCATATTAAGGATTTCTCACCTTTTGAAAATGTCACTGCTCAATATTAAGGAGTTCCCAAAATAGGCTTGGAGAATGAATATTTAGCAAGAATACCACATCCATGATGAAGGTCATGGTGTCTTGGTCTCCCTAGCTAATTATTTTGTTCTTTTATGTAATTATCAAGTACTTATAAAAATCTCTTTTCCATGTGTTGGGCTTCCCTTGAATTTACAATTATTTTGTTGAATTATGAATTTGGTTCATCAATATATATTTTATATACGTGAATTTAAAGTGTTTGACCAAATTTGGTTTTCTTTAATCTTGTTTCTAACAAGTACAAGATTGGGGCTGAGGATATATATATCTTTATATACTAGTAACACCACCCCCCCCCCCCCCCCCCCCCCCAAAAAAAAAAAAAAAAAAGAAAGAATTTCAAATTTGCCTAAACACAATAAAGTGTGAAAAAATACAATTAGATGGGTGTATGTGTATCTAAGAGTGGATAAATTATATGAATTACTCATGCGTGCATGTGCAAGTGCGATAATTTGTAAATTATTAAAGTTTGTGTGTGCTGTCGTGTGGTGGGGGGGGGGGGGGGTAATTTTTATAATTTAAGCATGCTTCTAAATATGCTTATATTTTTCTGTACCATCTATCTATCTATCTATGCATTGAAGATGTGTGATGTGACAAAAAATGTGACAACTGTTAAGAGTGTGTGATTGGAATATGGAGGGCCTAACGTTGTAATAATCTAAGGGAATTAATTAATTATACGAGAGTCTGATTGGGAGTTGAGGTGACGGAATGAGGCGAGAGGAGAGAGCATTAGAAATGTGGAGAAATTGAATAGAAAATGTCAAAGAGTACAATACGAATCCCAGCTTTAATCCTAATCTTAATCCCAACTTTAATCCTAATTCTGATATAAATCCCAGCTTTAATCTTAATCCTAATCCCAATCCTAATCCTAATCCTAATATGAATCCCAGCTTTAATTCTAATCTTAATCCCAACTTTAATCCTAATCTTAATCCCAACTTTAATCCTAATTCTGATATAAATCCCAGCTTTAATCTTAATCCTAATCCTAATCCTAATACGAATCGCAGCTTTAATCCTAATCTTAATCCCAAATTTAATCCTAATTCTGATATAAATCCCAGCTTTAGTCTTAATCTTAATTCGAATCCTAATGCCAGCTTTCAAAGCCAGCCTCCTAAGCGACGCGAGCGAGAAAGATTTGTCTTTTCCCATTATTGGCCGATTCTCACTCTCACAGCTTCCTCCACTCCACCCACCCCATGCTCTGTCCCAAAGCTTTTCTTTTACCATCCACTCTTCTCGGAATCCCCCGCTTCAGCCGCCCCCCATCTCAATATATATATATATTCTGTAACAATAATAATATCAAAAGGTAGGACAGGAGATGCTAAAAATGTACAGAATTGACTGAATTTCTTATTTGAAAAATTAATTATAAAATAGTAACTAAAATATATTTATGTCGAATAAGAGAGTAGCAAGCAGTATTTATAATATTTTTTATAAACTTATTTTTGTCATAAAAAAAAGGTGATAATATTTGATAAATTTAAAACTTGGGGACGTCACGTGGTGATAGTTTCTCCCAAAGCCCAAGTGGTCCATGAATTCTCTCTCTCTCTCTCTCTCTCCCGACTTCGTCGAGGGCACGCCTTGACCACAGCTCCGTCGCCAACACATAAAACAATTATTTAGAGAAAGAGGCACTAGCAGTTGGCCAGAGAGAGAGAGAGTATGACCGGGAGGAAATGGGGGAGATGGCTCAAGCTGAAACTGAAGTTTACGCCACGAGGAGTGTTCAAGTGTGGAAGACTGTGTTGAACTGGCTTGCTTTCTTCTTCCACATCTTCCTGCAGATCGTCAGAGGCACCCCTTCCCTGGCTCAAGTCTTTTCCTACATCGGCCTCGGCCACCAGTCTTTGCTCCCCTCCGATTCGTCTTCTTTCAAGCCCTTGCCCGTCGTCGAATTGCCGGAATCTCCGGAGTCCGCCGCGGCGCTTGAAATTACCGCCGGAGCTCTCGCTGTTCCCGACGAGAGCGATCATCTCCCGATCCAGAGGCTTACGGTCTCTCTCCTTTCACTCTATCCCTCTCTCTCTCTCTCTCTCAACTGTTTGGTCTGATCTGATTTCCAATCGCTAGTGGAAAGCTTGATTACACTTGTTTCTCTCTGTTTTGACTTAGATTTTGTTGATTGCGGCACCGTGCGACAATTACTATCGTCTTGAGTATGATTTTTGTAGTTTTCCGGGTCAAGGATGAAGATGTTCTTCTGTTGTACATCATTAGTGACTAAACTATTAATCAGTTTGTAGGTTCTCGGAGGCAATATTTGAAACTTTAATTGCTTACAGAGAACTCAATCTTGATTTAGGCATCATTCAGTCGCATTCTTGTATTAGACCTTGCTTTTCTCGAAAATTTTTGTCCAAATAACGTGTTAAAACAAAAATTAGTATGAGAATTGACAAGTTCAAGGAGAAGAGTTCTTTTGCCGGTGTTTGACAAGTCTGACAAATTGGGATTACATTTAATTTGGAATGTTTTTATCTTCTTAACAGCTTTAGAGCTATTTGCCTAACAACAACATATCAGGCCTTTGCTTTAGATCTGTTAGCGTATTTGTATCAAGTAATGAGTCTTTATCTTCATAATGGCAATATCTGGACTGCGATCAGGTGTTTCCTAATTGCTTAATGTGAAGTTAAAGAGAGTAAAAGGGTGCCTTTTTTTCCATGGTAAACTAAGAAGTAGCATTTGTTGATAAATGGGCCTATTTGAAATAAAGAGGCTAAGGTGAATGCAGAGCATGGCAAAAACAAAGAATAAGAAATGGATCCATTTTAAGTGAGTCAAAAGGTATTGCCGGTTGGCAATACCTTATTATTTGGTTCAAGTTGAGAAAGTGGAATTGTACATTACTACTACTTAGAGATGAATGGTTAGCAGTTAGTTTGACAACAGTTTTAACTAGCTCATCATGGAAGTATAAGTGTTCCCTGATAATTGTCCAGTAATCCAGTTTCACGCATGGGTTATCAATGATGTATGGAGTTATCTTGTAAGTGGCTTCCAACTTTGAAATGCTGATGTCCACACATCATCCTGTGGACTAAATGGTTGCTATCAATGTAGCTATTTCCTGCTTATTGCAAATGCACAAGTCAACCCTCTTTGTGGGTCTAGGATGAGTAGAAAAGTTTGATCTCTGATCAATAAATTGTCAATTGCATTAGCTTCCAATAATGCAATCTTCTCCTACAATGCAGACTGAAACCTGAATTAAGATTATATTTTAAAGAGGAGATTATGTAAAATCTTTGATGCAAATTTTTAACTTGTTCCTATCTGATCCTAATATTGCCCTTTAGCTTTTAACTTCCCCATTTAATTGGACATTTTGGTTTATCAAGATAGAAGAAGGAAGGGAAAGAACATATAGAAACAGGAGAGATTCTTTTACCATTTCACTTTGAACAAAATAAAGGATGAAACATATATAATATCAGAAAACCAGTAGCAACTGAGTGGCTCCTTTTTTTTTTGAGTAATGCTATTCATCTAGACTGGCAGTCTAGATGAATAGCATTGTTCTTTTTTTTTTTTTCATCTACTATATTAGTAAAATGGCTATATTATCATCTAGTACAATATGGAGAATCTATGTAATATCCCGAGAGCCCAGAGGAGAATAGTATATATCGAGGATAGGTAAGGAAAGAAACAACACCAGCTGGATACTTTTGGGGCTGAATGCAGGCAAAGAACTCCAGGGTTAAGCGTGCTTAACTTGGGGAAATCCAAGAATGGGTGACTCCCCTGGGAAGTTCGCGTAGGCCTACAAGGTAAGTTGTTCCGGTCCTTCCTATCGCTCGATGCGGGATGTTACAGGTGGTATCAGAGCCGACCCTTGGTGAAGGCGGTCCGATGAGGGCGGGGAGTGGCGCCGGGGCTCGAGGACCTGTACAAGGAGCGGCTTCTGGCAGGCTTTTAGGATGGCAACCCCCAAGGGGAGAAGATCTGAGACCAGTTGTAAGGTCGCATGATGAGAACGTCATGTGCTCAAGGGGGGGAGAATGTAATACCCCGGAAGCGCAGAGGAGAATAGTATATATCTAGGATAGGTAAGGAAGTAAACAACACCAACTGGATACCTTTTGGGCTGAATGCAGATAAAGAACTCCAGGGTTAAGCGTGCTTAACTTGGGGAAATCCAAGGATGGGTGACCCCCCTGGGAAGTTCGCGTAGGCCTATTAGGGTAAGTTGTTCCGGTCCTTCCTATCGCTCGATGCGAGATGTTATAATCTATTTATCATAAATACAAGCATATATACACAATATGGAGAATATTGCTGATGGGAATCAGGACTGCACCATTGTCTTGTATTCCTGGTTTCTTACAGATTCCAAGTCTGACTTTTGCAGCTGTACTTGCAGGTGGTTCTTGATTTGGATGAAACTCTAGTTTGTGCTTACGAAACATCTAGTTTACCTGCCATAGTTCACCATCAAGCTACAGAAGCTGGATTGAAATGGTTTGAGCTGGATTGCCTATCTTCGGAAAAGGTGCATTATATATTTCTAATTTCTTACCCTATGGGTTATCTGGTTAAAGTTCTTCTTTTTCTTTTGTTTAACTATTCCATCTAACATTCAAAATATTGGCTTTGAAGGATCGTGAAGGCAAACCCAAGGTGAACCATGTTACAGTGTTTGAACGTCCCGGATTAGGAGAATTTCTAAAACAACTCAGTGAATTTGCAGATCTTGTGTTATTTACTGCTGGTCTTGAAGGTTTCTCCTTGATTGATAATCCCCTTATCAAACAATCCAGTTATCCCTCTCTAGATTCTTTTTTTTTTTCTTGAAAATTTTGTTTTCTTATCTCGCCCTCAGGTTATGCCAGACCCCTGGTTGACAGAATAGATTTTGACAATCGTTTTAGTCATAGACTATACCGGCCTTCAACAATTAGCACGTAAGTACTGCTTCTTTTTTTACTGCATTCCCATTCCAGCTTTGTCTTTTTTCTTTTCTTTTCTTTTCTTTCTTTTTGGGTAGTCTAACCAGAAGGTGAGAACTGATAGCAACAGTAAGGTTGCTCCTTTGTGATCAAAGGTCATGAGTTCAAGTTGTGGAAACAGCCTTGTTACAAAAAATGTAAGGGGAAGGTTGTATACAAATACAAACCTCCCCTAATCCTTGCAAAGGAGGGAGCCTTGTGCATTAGGGATGCCCCTTTTTTTTGTAGTGTAACCAAAGCCTGTCCCCCCCAAAAAAAAAAATCTCTTGCATTTGTGATGTGTGACCTTAAATCCTCCTTTTATACAATTCTGTGTTGTTGTCTTGTTCTATTTTCCTTTTGTTCACCATCTCAACACTGAATGGACACTTCGGATACTGTTTATTTATTTCAATGTCCTTGTAGAATGATTAATCAATGATATTGCAAAAAAAAAACGTGTAGACCATGGCTAGTAGACCCAAAAATTGGAATCTTACAATAAACAGAGAATAAAAAAAATGGTGCCATTGAGTGGGTTTCAGGCCTGCTTATCTTTCTTTACAAAATAACCAATCTTGGAAACCATGCGACAATAGGTTTCTGTTGGACTCTCTGGTTTTGTCTTTATTTTGTTTGTTTAGTGGACTATGTTTGTAAGGAAAGTCATTCCTCATCTCTGCTGAGTATGCTATGCTTATTACAATATAAATTTTAATAGCAAAAAATTCGTCTCTTATTCTACTTTTTCCCATGAAAATTTAGCTTGTACCATGGTTGTGAGCAGTTTTTGGTTAATATTTATAAGGAAAAAGATGAAAAAGAAAGATCTGATATTAGTGGAAAAAATTAAAGTTTTTTTTTTTTTTGTTATCTGGAGGCCACATCAATATCGACATTATTAAATGGAACTAGGATAAGTAAGAATGAATTAAGACATACATGGAGTATGCATATTCTAAATATTTACTTCATCAGGAGCAAGAAGAACATGAGAGCAATTAAGGACCGATTAAATGGCACATGTGGATTAGCATTACAACTGGACATGTCAATTGATGTTCAAGGGTGCAAGACTGAAAGCTATGTTCAAGCAAAATATAATGGCATATGCCAATCAACCATAGAAAGGAGTGCCAATTGCTGTTCCAGGATAAAAATGATAAACCAATAAATTGATGGAAAATTTAGGACAGAGTGAAAAGTAAAATAAATTATATACAGTGGTAGATTTGATATTATCCGCAAATATATATGTGTATTAGTTCTTCCTTTGTGGTAGGATCAAACAAAGCCTTATTTTGTGAGGATTGCATAAGCAAAAGTAAGTGAAAGCAAAATATCATCAGTTTCTAGAAGGTTTTATCAACATACTACTCATAGAAAGTTGCTCTCAATTGTATTGATTGGTTAACAAGTTCTCCTTGATTAAATTTGGGACTGCAAGTCCTTGGGATTATGTTTCTCTATAGTGATTAGCATCTCATGCATGTGATATCTCATTCTGAGAGATGCTAATTATACTATTGTTTTATGCTTATATTGGTTGTGGTTTAGAAGTGAATTGTAGCTGTAAATACTGTAGCAGACATGGTATCAGATCTGTCATCAGTACAGTAACGGTTATGGTACCATTTGGACATATTGTTGTAGTAAATTAATAATATATATTATAGAAATATATGCAACTCGAATAAAAATTCCTATACATTGACATTACAGAAACATAAAAAGCCATTATGAATGGTAAGTAAGAAAATTTAAGTTATATTAAAAAGACACAAAATCTAAATATAATATCTATAAATGTATAATAAAAAAATTTAAGTTTTACCAAATGGGTATAAAATAAGAAAAATTTTAACTTCTGCTTCCAAATTAAAATTATCTGTCAAAATCCAAATACAATGTGGCAATAATCATTTTTTTTTCCTCACAAGATTCCCTTACAAAGATGCCCACAATTCATTTCGAAACCATTATATTTACATCCATACATGATATAATATAATTATATGTATATATATTGTATAAGTTTCATTTTCAAACTATTAAATTATTAATCACCATCTCATCTAAGAGTTTAAGCTGCTAGATAGAGGATTAACTTATCATTTTTTTTATATTATTATTTACTCGTCTCAACACACTCCCTCACATGTGGTCTAGCTCCATGGCAAAACTAGTCTAAACACGTGCAACTATTTAAATATTGGGTTATTTGTGAGGTTTGAACTTATGATCTTTACTTGTTCTGATACCATGTTAAATTGTTAATCACCATTTTATCTAAAATCTTAAGCTAGTAGATAAAGGGTTAACTTATTGTTTTTTATATTATTATCTTTTACTCTCAACACAAACTATAATGTGAGTGTATGTGTGTGTATAACATGTTTACTTGTATAGTGGAGGGATGGGAATGTGCTTCAGCATCCCTCTAACAGGGACAGCATGTGTCGCTGTAAACCTTATAGGGATGAAGCCGGGCACCCCTTTTCTGAGAGATGCCTGCACAGATGCTGGGCTTCCCCTCTTCTGCATCCTCAAAAAGGATAACCTTGATGCTGGCCACTACCAACTGGTATTCCAAATGAAATGGAACATGGAGAGTTTTGTACTGGATTTCTTCCGGAATAATACATACAGGCCAGTACTGAATGTATTTCACAGCTATGAGTGGAATTACAATTATATTGAATCTGGGAACTAATTTTGTTTCATTCCAAGTGCTCATCTGAAAATCATGATAAGAAGTGGCTATGCTAAAATAGGATGATATCATTTTACTGCAAGCTGACCATTTTTTTCCCCATATATTGGTCAGTTCTTGACTTCCTAGAAACATGAACTTACAGCATTTCTTGGAGATACCTTTGTAAAAATAAACCTCTTTGAAATTATATATATTACAACGAAATATTTGTAATTATGATAAGGATGAAAACAATTGTAGGTACCACATTTTATTGATCCTTGCTGATGATGAAAGCTACCGCATAAGCCATAGACAAAAGTCTTAAGGTGTTATTTTTGTAATGAATTGAATCTGACAGTAAAAGATACAGTTTGTCACAGGCCAACAAATACTAAAGAAAAAAAAAAAGTGAAATGAGGCACTGCCTTTGGTTCATGAAGGCAAAGATCTCCAATTTTTTGTCTACCTTAGCTTTGTGGTCACAGTAAATCTACAACCTGAAGTACCTTAGGCATTATTTGGTACATAATTCCTAGACTGCCTGAATTATCTCATCAATCTTATTGATGTATGGGGTTGGTCTGTTGTCCCATAGATTTGATAAACATACCTAATTTTATTTGGTTTCAAAATGATGGTGTGCCAATCTAGTAGTGATTGGAAGGACTTGGCTTCTAAATTCTATTCTAACTATTGCTTGGTACAAGCTAAAATTGAGTAAGTGTTATAATGGTGATGTTCTTGACAATACTTTGGGAAATGCCAATGGCTTATTCAAATTGTAAAATGCTAGGGGAGGTGGGCAGGCATGATGCATGAGGGAATCATGTGTAACAAATCTGAAAAATGATACCTAGTTTGACAATTTTTAATGAACATACAAGATTTCCAATTTCGGACAGACTTATTATGTGAAACAAGAGTGAAAGCAGATATTTTATGTTTGTAGACTTATTAAGTACGATTTTCTTTTTGACTTGTAATATAAAGAGTAAAGCAAGGAATTTCATTTCAATTCTATTAGAGAAGACAACAGTGTCGCTGATGAGAAATTTGAATTATTGAATTTTAATCTAATTAGAATTAACATTTAATAGCTTTTATGATACGATTTTAGTAGATTTTGTTTGAATTTGTAGTTTGGATTTAAATAAGTTTTATGATTGGATTTTATCCTATAATAGTTTTTCTTGATGTAACAAAGATGTAGTTGATTTTGGAATAAAAATTGTTGACTTTGTCACTGAAATCTCTTGCTCTCCCTCCCCTCTCCCTCTCCACTACTTCGCCCTTCCCCAAATCTTCTTCTCTTTTTTCCTCCCTTATCTTCCTGCCTCTTCTCCTAATTTCTGCTAGGGTTTTCCTCTGTCCTGCTTCAGTTCCTCTGCTTCTTTGCCTGCCAATTGAGGCTTCTGGTCTCTAAATGCTGGCTCCTGAAGTTTTGGTTCTTTTCAATGTTTGTGCATTTCTTCCTTGCCTCTCCTTGGCAGGCTTTAATGGAGGCATGTGCTCTTTTCAGTTGCTGAAATTCAGAGTCGCAAATGAGCCAAGCCATTCGTGAGTGGCTTAGTGTTCGACTCGATAAAAGCTTGTTTGAGTTCGTTCGTTAAGGTAAATGAGTTGAGTTTGAGCCTAACTTTGAAGCTCAATTTTAAACGAGTCGAGCTTGAATTTAGTAAAATTCGGCTCGTTAAAGCTCTCAATAATATTCGATTAGAGGCTCATTAATACTAAAAAGCTTGATTAGAGGTTCGTAAACATACTCGATTAAAAGTTTGCAAACAATTTGTGAACAAGCTCGCTTATAATATTTATAATGTTATATATATTATTTAACATAAAGTTATTAAATTTTAAATTATTATAATAATATAATTAAATGGAATATGTTTAAAATTATTATATATATTTATTTAATCATTTAACATAATATAATATATGCTTATATAATAAAGCAAAATAGCAAATTAGGTTTAAGCAAGATAACAGGTTCCGACAAGCCTAAGCTCGAGTTTGCCAACAGGTGCTCGAGCTAAGCTTTAAGGCTCAAGCCAAGCTTAAGCTCGAGGCTAGAAATTGGCTCGTGAGCTGATCCTGAGCTCAGCGAAGCTTGGCTCAGCTTGGTTTGATTGCATCCATTCTTACGATTGCAAGCTTCTTGTTATTTCTCCAGATTTGGTTCTAGCTTGAAAAGTTAATTGAAATGAGTTATATCTTTCTACAAATTTGTTTTATGGAATGATAATATGCTATGGTACGTAGCCTGTCTAGTATCTGTCTTCCATAATACATTTGAATAAAGAGAAAGAACAGCTACTCTAATTGAGCATGCCCCGAGCTAGCATATATGAAATTCAACTTACTAGATTTCTGCAAATAGACTGACCGTGTATGTTAGACTTCAGGCATACTTGGTCCAGAACTGGTGAGGGTGGTGGTGTGGTTTTATGCTATGTGTTATGCTAAAACATCAGGTTAGTCTGGTAACTGAAGAAAATTGAGATCTGTGAGTAGATGGGGACAACCAATATAACCTACAAGTGGTATGCAGTGCTTTTTCTTTTTTCCTGTTGAAATGCTTTCTCAATGAATTAGTATTGGTCGGACTGTTTTGACTTCTCAAATGTACATATGGTTCAAGATTAAGTTGTTTGGCCTGGTTGTAAATCACAGGGAATACCGCGAACATGTGAAAGATCTATCTTGCCTATCAAAGAATCTCTGCCGAACAGTTATTGTTGATAACAACCCATTCAGTTTCTTGTTGCAACCAATGAATGGAATTCCATGTGTTCCTTTCTCTGCAGGACAACCACAGGATGATCAGGTGATAAGAACTATATCCATTTATATGGGCAGTTCCTAACTGATGGTTCATATATCATCACTTATCTGACCGGCTCTACTTTTGTCTTGTGGTTCAATCAGCTTCTGGAGGTCATTCTTCCCCTCCTAAGGCACCTTGCACAGCAAAAAGATGTGCGACCTATTCTTTATGAGAAGTTCCATATGCCTGAATGGTTCCAAAAGCATGGAATCCCTAGTTCTAGTTGGACAAAGTAGGACACAAGGTTGTGCGCATGAAAACTGTATTCTCCTTTGGGGTGGTTGAAGAGGCAGCATTTTCTGTTGAAGGCAAAGCATGTCTTTGTCAAGCTCACAAGTTTTTTGTATAGCATCATTTGTACACAAGCAATTGGTGGAATGGCAAATCTCCGTTGTCTGAAGATCAATCAAACACATAAACCATTTGTCAGGATGTAGAAACTTTAAATTTCTGATTCTTATGTAATTCTGTTTATATTCTAGTTTTTGATGTTTTATGTATGTACCAAGTTCTGTAGAACCTGCTACCAATAATCATTTGCAGTTTATACATTCCCCGTGTTGCTCATTACTGCTGTGGAACAACTACCGTTTTATGATTTGCTTGCGTTATGTTCGTTTCCATTTCCAAACACAAACAGGTTTCGTGTGCCTTTATGTAGATCTCTTTTGGCTTAGCAGGTTAACACGCTTGAACTCGTCGCAGTTATTCTCTTCAATACATCCATCTTTTGGTCAAATTATGCCAGTGAAACTAATTGGGAAATGGAAGAAAGATATCCTTGCAAGTGAAAATATGGTATCTTTTGTAATGTAACTTTTTGATTTGTGCCATCCGTTTCTATTCGTTCAGTCTGCAGGTTGATCTGCAGGTTGATGCCTGCATGCAACCTACAGACGTTAAGAATGCTGCCCCGATTGAACAGAAATTATCTTCTGTTATCCAAATGAAGCTTCAAATTTGGGAGTTGCTACCACTTTGCAGCCTCGGGGTGTGCCCACCTAAACGACTCCTTTTTAACTTAAAATATAGCTAAGGAGAGGGGGATTCTTCTAGTCACTGCTTCTTCTTCCTCTTCTTCGTTTGCATTGTGATTCCTCTGCTTTTATCGACAGGGCTCCAGGTCATTAAGGATCAGAAAGTCGTCCAACACCGTGTCAGGAGGCTCCCAAGCCATCGATATCGCACAAGCTTTTTACAGCGATGACTGTCTCCGGGAAAAGCAACGGCTCCTAATTCTTGTAAGTCTCTCTCTCTCTCTCTCTTACGTGCATGCTTTTGTTGTAAGTCTGTCCTTAATTTCCCAGCAGACCACTGCCTCCTCCTCCAACCAAAACCTAACAAAATACTTATGATTTTAATTCCTTCTCCCCTCCTCGAGGTGGTTACAGGACATTTTCCCGGAAATTCTATTAGCTCACCTGCCTTGAGTCCATTTAGAAATGGTTAAACATGTCAACTCTGTGGGTGGGGGGGGGGGGGGGGAGGGGCTAAGATGATGATTCATTCAATCGCGTCTTCACCCGATTGGATTGTCTTTGGACATTTGCTCCTTCAGGCTCTCACTTGGTTTTTTCTTCCCTGTTTCCTTATACTAGTACTACTCTACACAAAGTCGAGCAAATGGGCCATCGCTCGCTATAATTAGATGAATACACACCCTCCTCTTTTGAGCTGTGCTGTCCTCCAGAAGCCCATTTTCTTTATAATTTCCTTCCTCGTTGCTCTCATACACAAATTGGCATAGAAAACACTTCTTCTTAATAACATAAATAATAATAATAATATATAAGTCAGCGGGTCACATCACATTTGAGTTCACATTCACCGACTCTGGAGTATACCCGAAGCATTCCCTATCTACATCATAAAAAAACAAATAAGTAGAGAGACAGTTTCTCTCTCTCTCTCTCTCTCTCTCTCTCAATAAACATCATAAAGTTAATTGATTCTGAATCATACAGTAGACAACTGTGTTATGAACACCATTATTATACCCACCCGCCTGCCTTGAGGGAAAGAACCATTAACCATAATTTTGCGATACATGATCCAGATGAGCTCAAAGATTGTTCCAAACTGGTCAAAGTAAGCAACTGTTTGACAGTGTCTTTAGTTTTTCTTTCTTTTTCTTTTTCTTTTTTTTTTTTGACGAAATGCCTCTTTGTAGGGAGGTCGTAGGATTGCGAGGCTCATCATGAGCTGAGCTCTAATGAAAATGACATTCTTTGGCGGAAACAGAAGATAATAGTAGTAGGAAGGAAGTTCCATCAAAATAGGCACACTTCTATGCACAAATTTGCAGAAAAGGAAAGGGCTGTTTCTGCTCCTATCTCATGATGGAATCGGAAATATTAATACTTTATTGTATTTATTTATTTGCACGTTATAAATTTATGATAAACAATGTCCCATACCCATGTGATTTAGCTAACATTTAGATTTAGTTGTCATAGTCATTGTCCTTTATTAATACAGCTGTTCAAACCCCTAAATGATAAACTATAAATCAATAAATATATATATATATATATATCTAAAGAAACTGATAAACTTTATCCCATGGATCAACAAAGAACTGAACTGGCACACCAAATAGATTAGTTAGTGTTTAAAAAAGCGAAATCTTCAAAGATGGATGATATGATTGCCTTTTCTCTTTGATAGCAGAAAAATGTCAATCGCACCCACCAAGGTTATGCAAAATTAATAATGCTTTTATATGAAACTGGTAACGTACCCGGAATTGCCTTTATTTGTGATTATTTCCTGGCTGTCTCATGCTATAACATTTGCTATTTTTAATTTAAATTTTTTATTTGTTGTTGTCTATAAATAATAATAAATTTATACTTACAAGAGAATATCCGTCCCAAGCTTCTAGTCATTAAGAGATGCGAAAGAGGAAGCAGTTAGGGATGCGAGATGTCTCTCATGTAAGTATTCTGATTCTTAAATTAGTCTTCGCAAAAAAGTGTAAGAAAAAAAACAGAAGATTGTAGTTTGAGTAGAATTCTAATCTTGCTTCAATCGAAGGAATCACTCATTATTTATTGATGTTAAAGTTAATAAGTGAAAGAGTATCCATATTTGTTGGGATCATCTATTTCAGATTTCTAATCAGATATGTTGAAGGGAAGTTGATATATTCTTGAATTCAAGAGAGCCTTTTAAGAGTACCCTAGAGTAGTATTTAGAAGAGTCTTTCAAAAACTATTCTATAATGAAAGTCTTCCAAACTTTTCTTCTTAAACTTTTTTCTCTTGAACCTATCTTAGATGATGTGGTCTACTTTCTTAAACATAGCACTTTTATTAATTAGTGATTAAATTTTTACGTATTTTAACTCTAAAAAATAACACACAATAATACATTCTGTCTGAAAATAATATTTATTTATTACATCATAACTATTCTTTAAAAAAGTAATATTTATTTATTACATCATAAACTGTTCCCTAAAAAGTAAATGAATAGGAAGAATGAAAATGATATTATGAGGCACGGTCGCGTCCATACGTGGAAATAGGTTTCACACTTTAATGGGTGGAGGGGAATGCGTGGCGATTCCAACTTTGTGTTTAACGACAAAATGGACATTAATTCCCAGAAGCAACAAGCATTAAGCAGTGATTGCATTATTTGTGTTAGAAACTTTCTCAGTAAACAAACAAGCACATGATTTTCCTTGGAAATGGTTAACTTCACAACAACACCCCCATCCCCTCCCCCAATCCCATGCGCAGTCATGAATTTATGTCTCTTTTGACCCCCCCATCATGTATGGACTATGATTCCCCCTCTCCCCCTATTCAACATGAAAATCTTTTCCTTCTTCTTTATTCTCTTTAAATAATCGCTTATTATGACCAACCCCCCTCCCCCCCCCCCCCCAAAAAAAAAAGAAAGAAATCCTACCTTAAATTATTCCTAAATCACACCAATCGGATTATAGTAAATCCTTTTAAAAACACTTTTAAATAATCCCTTTTCTAAACTATTATTATTATAAAGAAACAAAAAAATTAAAAAAATTACCGATGTGCCACAATGATATTTTGAGTGACCATCATTGGCCACCTTTGAGTCGAGATTTTGTGTTTAGATCTAGGATTCAAACTTAAATTTTTTAGTTCTTTCAAGAGTTTGAATTTAGATTTAACAAATCTAAATTAAATATAGATTTTTGGATTCTAGGTTCGTTAAGGTTTAAAGAAATGAATTCATCTTTGAAATTAGGGTGCGTTTGATTGGCTAACTTTTTCATAAAAAATGTTTATTTTTCTTCCACCCAAATTCTAACTTGATTGAAAAATATAACACTTTCTAGATTGGAAATTAAGTCAATCAAATACATTTAATTGACAATTTTTATGTAAATAATTTTTAAGCAATTAAATTGTCTAGAACTTATTTTTTTTTCATACAAATTCCATATTTGTAATCAAATGCACCCTTAGATTTAGGTTCAAAATTAACTCATTTCTAGATTCAAATTTCTTTAAATCGTCTACGGGCAAAAGAAATGAGAGGGAGAGAGAAAAAGAAATACTCGATTGTAGTTATACCATCTACACCACCTATACCATTATTATGGTCCACCATGATGTCTTGTCTTCACACACCACCATTGATAGGTTTTAACCCATGGCATGGCTAACACTGCTGGTCGGGGATGGGGAAGAAATCCCATTGTTGACCAATGGGTGATACATTTCTTTTCCATTGATAATAAATGTGATCAGAGTGTGGAGAGAAAAAGAAATAGGAGAGTGGAAGGAAGAGAAGAGAAGAGAAGCGTTTTGTTTAGTCTATTTATTAATGATAGGAGATTATGTGTTATTTTAAAAATATAAAAGAATTAATGACTTTTAATAAAATCTCAAGAACAACAATAATGTGTGAAATTTATCTTAAAAAACTTTCCATAATAATAATTAACATTAGATTAGATTAGAAGCAGCAGCATGGATGTGTATGGTCAAATATTTAACCACAACGTTATTCAAATAAAAGCGTGCCATGTGTCCAATGCATTGACAATTGCTGCATGTACTTCAGCGAACCCTAACCGTGTAGGGTAGCCCCTCCTATGGACAGGTGTCCTATCAGGGTGGTCGGTCAGGCTCCCACTTCACACACCTGCGGTGAAGATAGCATCCCCCCCACAACAAGTTCAGTTGAACAAAACAGAGCCCCTTCTCAAAAAAAAAAAAAAAAAAAAAACTGATGAGAGAAGAAGATCAATAATATATAAATGTGCGTGCGTGTGAATGTATGGAAATCTTTGGTCTCTCTCTCTCTCTACCGTTTCCAATGAAGGTGAAGGGCACCCAAACACAGCAGCAAAGCCATTCCGTTAGATGACGACGGTTGTAGTTACCGTCGCCGTCATCGCCCTATTCGCAGCCCTGTCTCCGCCGCTTCCAGTAGTCCATGGCTTCGGCGGCTCCGCCACCACCATCGCCGTCGCCTACCGCTCCGCCACCGTCTGCGGCGTCGTGGCCGGGCAGTGGACTCGGCGGATCCAATGCTGGCGGAATGGCCAGGTGATCGACATCCAGCCACAGGTCTCCTTCGACTACATCGCCGGCGGCCGGGACAACTTCTGCGCCTTGAGGTCCGGCGGCCTCATCCTCCTTTGCTGGGACTCCAACTTCGTCCCAAAAAGGGTATACAACAACAAGATGACGCCGTTGCGAGACCTCTCCATGGGTGACGACCAAATTTGCGCCATAACCAACGGGACTGGAAGCGCGCTCTGCTGGAGAATCTCGTCTCGGTCCCCAGATGGGTCCGACCATTTTCGGTCAATCTCATCTGGGTTAGGGTTTTCTTGCGGAGTTTTGACGAATACCCACAAGGTAGTATGTTGGGGAGGAAACAGAGCAATGGCGGATCAAATCCAATCTCTGTTTGTGAATGTGTCCATGTCAAGCATAATAGTCGGAGGCAGCCACGCTTGTGGGTTGACTCTAACTGGGTTGGTTGTGTGTAAAGGAAGCAATGAATCTGCCCAATTGGCTGTTCCATTCAATTCGGCGCCATTCGAGTACTCTGGACTTGCTCTTGGGGCCAATCACAGCTGTGCCATTCGCAGCTCAAACGGTTCTGTAGTTTGTTGGGGTGGCAATGGAGAGTTTTCCAGCAGTGCCACAGAAGGGATCTTCTTTGAATCTATTGTTGCAGGATTTAATTTTACCTGTGGATTGACTACAAGTAATCTTTCAGTGATTTGTTGGGGGCCCGGTTGGCCTGGTGGTTACAACGTTTCTTCACTTCCATTGCCAAAGATTCTTCCAGGGCCTTGTGTTCAATCTACATGCAGTGATTGTGGTATATACCCAGAGTCTCAATCTCTCTGTTCCGGGTCTGGTAATCTATGTAGACCATGTACTTCACCGGTTCCGGCGGCGCCACCAGCTTCGCCGCCGCCACTGGTGCCTCAACCAACTGTTACTCCGGCTCCGGCATCTCCATCTAAGGCTTTGAGCAAGGGCTTGTTGGCTTTTGGCATAGTGGGATCAGTTGGGGCCGTTTCATGCATCTGCACTATATTTTACTGCCTGTGGGCTGGGGGTTTTTGTGGGAACAAGAAGATTCACAATTCAGTTCAGCCGACTGTTACGGGGTCCAATTCAAATGCTGGGCAAGGATCATTTACTAGTCCCCTTTCGAGGTCATCCACCATCAGGCGACAAGGGTCTAGGGCAATGAGGCGCCAGAGAAGTGGAACCTCTTCCAAGCATGCAGACAGGGCCGAAGAGTTTTCATTCTCCGACCTGGCTGCAGCTACCAACAACTTCTCGGCGGAGAACAAGATTGGTGCTGGCAGTTTCGGTGTCGTGTACAGAGGCAAATTGTGGGATGGTCGCGAGGTTGCTATTAAAAGGGGAGAGACGGGTCATAAGACGAAGAAGTTCCAAGAGAAAGAGACTGCATTTGATTCAGAACTGGCGTTTCTGTCCAGACTACACCACAAGCACTTGGTTAGGCTTGTTGGGTATTGTGAAGATCGGGAAGAAAGGCTCTTGGTCTATGAATACATGAAGAATGGTGCACTTTATGATCATCTTCATGACAAGAACAATGTGGAGAAGCGCAGCAGTGTTGTAAATTCTTGGAAAATGAGGATCAAGATCTCCTTAGATGCTGCTCGTGGCATAGAATACCTCCACAACTACGCAGTTCCACCAATCATCCACCGAGACATCAAGTCGTCCAACATTCTGCTCGATGCAAATTGGACTGCTAGGGTATCTGATTTCGGATTGTCATTAATGGGTCCGGAGTCTGATAAGGATTACAGGCCAACAAAGGCAGCTGGGACAGTTGGGTATATTGATCCAGAGTACTATGGCCTGAACGTGCTAACATCCAAGAGTGATGTGTACGGCCTAGGAGTGGTATTGCTTGAGCTACTGACTGGAAAGAGGGCCATATTCAAGACAGGTGAAAATGGGGGAGCACCAATGAGTGTGGTGGATTATGCCGTGCCTGCAATTGTAGCCGGGGAAATAGGGAAGATTTTGGACCCCAGGGTGGGGCCGCCGGAGGTAAATGAGGCAGAGGCAGTGGAGCTTGTGGCATACACGGCTCTGCATTGTGTGAATTTGGAGGGAAAAGATAGGCCAACCATGACTGATATTGTTGCTAATTTGGAGAGGGCATTGGCTCTATGCAGTGACAGCCATGGTAGCATATCTAGTGGTTCAATAATCTCTATTGGTTCAGACTGAAATCATGCCCAACCCAAGAAACTAAAAAAAGGCAAAAAGAAAGACTGATTTTTTTTTTCCTCCCCTGTTTGGTTTTCTTGTGTTAGTTTGTTGGATGGTTTATTTGGATATACACGTATTTCGTTTTTGGAGAGAGTAGAGTAGAGTATAGAGGATCATCTTCTTCTAGGTTCTAACAGTAGCTGCAGCATAGGCATTTTAGAACACTGACATCCCTAGAATTTTGATTTTTATTATTGTTTGCAAGGCATCAATTATTCTTCCACCTATGAAGCCTGTGGTGTATAGACATTATTGGATTTGGATGCGATTCATCGTGTATCTGTGTAGTAAGCTTTCTCTTTCTTTCTTTCTTTGAACCTTGGCGGCAACTTCTCTACTCTCTTCCCCTTCCTTCCTGACAGCATACCTCAATTATGGAGGTTTCAATTTCATAGTGTGTGTATGTGTCTATTAATAATAATAAACTCATGCTTTTGTGAAGCTACGACGCAGACGTACGTGTCCAAAGTGTGACTGACTGACTATTCCAATAGATATGCAACTTTCTTTCAGGTTGACTGGTAAAACTCTGAATTAGTCTCTCCAATTAAGATTATTAATTGAAATGATAAACAAAACCTTTTGGATGATTCTAAGAATATTTTTAAAATTGCCTATGGTCTCTTTTTTATGTTACCCCCCCAACTAACTTCAAACGAAGGGGGCCGGGGATACAAATGGAGCTGATAGGTGCGTGATGTTTTTATTTTCACTTAACAATTCAATAGAAAAAAGGGGGTGAAAATTGTGATTTGTGAAAGAGAAAGTCAAGGGCGCAGTCAAGAGTCATAAAAGATGGGTGGTGGTGGTCCAACATAGAGTGCAGCAAGTAGTAGCATTGCATCACATATTTAAAGCGTACACGTTGGGGGGAGAGGCCATACATTAGGCCAATTTGACTTGGAAAATTCAATAAGAGGCAGTCAATTAAGACATGCCAAGGAACACAACACATGAAGGAAGAAAAGATAAAAGAGAGGTGTGGAATGGACTGGAAACTTTTTAACTATTAATTCTTAAACAACCCCCCTCCAAAATAATAATAATAATAATAAGCATAATACACACGAGGGAGGGTTTGAGTGTCCTCCTCTCCTCACTCACTGACCCTCATTGACATATATTCTATAATAATAATAATAATAATAATCAACTAAAAAGATTCCACCCTCCTCTTTAATTTGTATGCAGCAGCAGCAGCAGCAGCAGGAGGTAGTATTAGAAACAAAAGTCATTTAATAAAAACGGTGCCTCCCAACATAAATAGCAGCCATCAATTCAATTCAATTCAAGAGTTCACACCTTCTCTTTTACACTTTTTTTAACTCTTCTGAACATGTAATTAATTCTGTGGTGTGGTTTTATTATAATAAATTTAGCAAAAGCAGCTAATAGTAATAAATGGGAGGGAGGGGTGGCTGAGGTCGGTGTATTTATTTATCTTTATTGAAAAAGAGGTCAATTTAATAGTAAGAGAGATTCATAATAGAAGATGAACTCGATCGTACTACAAAAGATTTGATTTGAGCACACACCTTTCCCCTTTCCCCTAACCTAAACTAAAGCAGCTGACAACTTACTAATTTCTTTTATCTTAGAAACCCAGCTGTAAATGCCCCCCACCCCGCCCAAAAAAAATAAAAATAAATAAAACTAGTCAAAATAACATACATATATATATGCATGGCATTGTGAGACATAGCATCCCTCCCTCCCTCCCGATTTCATTGGATCATCACTGTTTGATACGTGCACATAAAAAGCACCGCCGGTACACACGATTATTATGCGCAGAGTAGATTAGATTATTATTATTATTGGTTTGTGACGATGGTTTTTGGGACCAACCATCACGTGCTATCTCTGCGACTGGACCTCGGGAACGGAACCTCGGACTTGGGGATGTCGGACCTCGGGTGTAGGACCTGCAAGACAATGGAGGGCCGGGGCTTGGATCCCCCGGGGTGGACTCCGATGCTCAAATCAGTAGAGTAAAGCAAGTAGTAGTAAATGAGAGAGCTGTAGAGCTTGTCTATACCTGGCGAGAGTCCTTGTCTTTTATAGGCGAAACCGTTTTGGGGTACCCGAGATGAGCGGGCACGACCCCCGAGAATCTTGGTCAAGTTGGAACGGGTCTTGCGGTTCGGCCCGGATTTCTCGGGCTCCGCTCCGGAGTGTTGACTTGCCACGTGTTGGTCTCTCAGGTGATCCGCGTGGCAGGTGAGACTATCAGTGCATAGGAGTATTCTAGTAATTTCAGTTGATGCCACATCAGTTTGGAGGAAGACAGGACAGGACAGGACAGCGCAAGTAAGTTTATATATATATATATATATATATGCAATGCAGTGTATATTATTTATTATTAATTGATCTTCTGGTTCTGGTGTTTGCGTTGTGTTTCGTAAGTAAATGTGATGGGAACTAAATAATAATGCAAATATAAATTAATAATATGAGAGCAGAGCAATATTTATTGAACCCTTACCCCCCTCCCTCATTGAATTGAATCAGCATTATTATTATTATTATTATAATACAACAACAAATACGCCACTCCACCAGCACCACCCAATTTCACATGACCTAGAAGAATAAGGAGGCGGAGGACATGAATCTTATGTTGCTCCAATTACATTTGACGTGTAATAATAATAATAATAAATCACTTTTTGGCAACCCACCACCATAACTGAAGCTCACTGAAACCGTTGCCAATAGGAACGCACATGGCCACCCCTTTTTATTCACTTCTTTTAGACTATATATATATATATATAATGGATACCAGTAGAACCTCATCTCGTGATAATGCAACATATATATATATATATATATTAAAAAAAAAGGAGGCTAATTAATTAATTAAACCACCCGATTCTTATGTCACGTGTCTCCTGGTATTGTATTGCTGACACCTTGGATACAATTTAATTGGGATCAGAATTGAATGAATACACTTTTTAACTTCTCTTCATTAATTATAATGAATCAAATTGCTTACCTTGGATACAATTTATTTACATATAATTTTTCTACTTCTTCGTCTTTTATTTAACTTATAGCACTTTTATCTTCTCTATTTTATGATTATTTTTTTTTTCTATTTTTCAGCTACCAAAAATATTATTATAAACACAAAATTTGTTAATTTATTGAATAGGTATAAATATCCCATAAAGATGGAGAGATATGGAGTTAAAAGTACACGTGTATGGGCGCAAGTATAAAAGAGAATTTTAGGGTGGGATAAAGAATATCAAATCAAGATTGGATCCAACTTCATTCCTATAGGCTAAAAACCCCATGACATGACAACCAAGTCCTTTTTAAGAGTAATTTGAGTAATGACCAACATCACAAAATAAACATGAAATTATGAGTTTGAATCTTTCTTATGCCTCTTAATTGACATTTACAATGATTTCCTTTCCTCCCATCCCATGTATCTAGATGAAAATTCCATGACAAAATTTTCAAATTTAAACTGCCCAGTTTTGAATATAGTCACCCACCAAATTTCTGCCTAATCTGACCCTTCTTAATTGACCTATTAAGCAAGCACTCTCTTAATAAAAAAAAAAAAAAAAACTGAAGTTGAGAATTATTCTCCCTCTTGAGTAGCAGCCCCAATTACGGAGTGTGCGGTGCAATTTGACCGGTCCGAATTATTTTCAGCACATCAAATCACTGGTGTGATTTTTTAATTAAATCAAATCGCAGTCTAATTTGGGTGAGGCCAAATCGCACCAAACCGCACCGCATTTACGGTCTGGTTTGGTGCAGTTTACCGCGGTTTAAAATGCTACTTAAAATTATTAAAAATGATATTTAAAAATGGTAAATAAAGATAAAATAGTGTAAAAAATAAATAGGAACGGGCTGCCGATTATTAGATTTGTATAATAATAATTTTTTTATAATTTTTTATTATTATTTTCTTGAACAGTTCCGTTTTAACACTGAACTGTCAATTGTCCAAACTACAAACCGTACGATTTAGACAGGATGCAAACTGTTTTCGACTGTAAAAAAAAAAAAAAAAATCAACCGATTCAATTTGATTTGATTCGGCCTGACCGATTTCCGCAATACATCGATTTTTTTGAACACCCTTGCCCCAACCTTTCTTCCCCCTCTCTAATACACACACACACGCACACACAAGCAAGGATAGCAGCACACCCTTTTATATATATCACTCTTGCAAAATAATCAAAAAGTCCATATTGGGGCTTCACCTTTAAAATGAACTTTGGGTCGTCGTCGTCGTCCACAACCACAAATGGAAGGAAACCAATCCAAGATTAGATGACACACACTATTTTGGCAGGGATTTAGGATAAATTATTATGACTCTCTTCTCTAGCATCCATCCACATACCAAGTATTTCCTGACCTGATTAAACTTTTTCCAATACGGTAAAGGAATGCGAAATGCAGTGAAATTAAATGTACATTTCCGTTGCCCACTCTTCCATCACATTATTTACTAGATGGATCATTCTTCTTAATTTATGGCTACATTTACATTAGCATTGTCTCCATTAGTAGTCACCAGAACGGACTACTAGTACTAGTAGTAGTAGTAGTAGTAGTAGTAAAGTAAATAAATGTTGAACAGTAACATGACTGATTCCACACAAGTCAAGTCCTATTCTAAATAATCGCCGCGTTCACAAAGCACAATCTTTATAGCCGCAAAGCAGGCGAATATTTGTTGCACAAAGCTTAAACTATTGAGTTGGTAATACACACACACACATTATTATTATTTTCCAACTAAATCCAAACAAAAGTCAGACACACATTTCTTCTAATGATGATTAGGTTGGATTGGAGTAGAAAAATTCAAAATGCGAACTACACTTTCAAACCACCCCCTTCCAGAACACGAACATGCATTGCATAGTGTGTACGCCTAGAAAAAGACCCAAAATACTCCCTCTCTTTCTTTTTTTCTTTTCTTTCTTTCATCTTTTGGTCTTTGACGCTGCCAAGCTTATAGTTGACGATGGGAGGGAGTATTTCCATTCTAAAACTGTAACACCTAGCGACTGGCGTTCCTCAAAATAGAGTGAGACTATTTCTGAAAGCGGGCTACCTTCTGTCTCTGTTAACTCATCCCCTCCAATGAATCATTAGCGCACTTCGCAAAACTAGCAAAAGCTGGACCACACCAGTAATCTGTGAAATGATGCAGCTAGTTTACTGTGGTTGGTTGTAGGTTTTGAATGCATTCCTCAAAATTCGAAAACTACCAAGAGCTTACAGGGCTTCTTTTCCCCCCCGGGTAACAGAGGGACGGCAGGATGTTTCAAACTGTATGTGCAACGGAAAAAACCCATTAAAGGAAAGTTGGAGATTACTTTATGGTCACCCAATTTTTCCACCATTTCAGTTATAATGACAGAAAATTGGGAAAAAAACCAACATGTTATTTATCAACACCTAACCTTTTCTCTATCAATTGTTGCTGCTAATTCCAAAAGATGTACTTTTCGGTAGTTGTGGTAACCTCTTAGAACCTACTTTTAAACCGGCTTAGCATCTCATCATCTTATCGTGTTGCTTGATTCAGTCGGCTTTGGCTTTCATTTGGTGAGGACAGGGCCGCACAATTGCCTAAATTAGAATAAAGCCATACATATTCTCAAAGATAAACAGAGGAACACTTAGAAGTCATATTACCAAAGGAAACAGTATCTCTTAAAGCCTTAACAGAGACCTGATCTCTTCACCAGATCATTCAAATTTGACTAATCATTCAATAGTTATACATATAAGAAACAAAGAAGGATCTTTCAATACCCCAAACAGACCTGTTTGTACAGGCTGGTGATTGAGACTGCAAATACCAGGAGTTGTATGAAGTCTCTATGAAGTATTTAGATCTCATATGGAGGACAAGCACATTCTGTGAACATTGCGAAGAATATGACTAAACGTCCAGAACAATTGAACAAAACAAATGACACAGCAACCTGAGGTGGTTCTCCTTCTGCTTCACCAATAAACAGATAGCAGTCAAGTGACCAAGTCCAAGAGGAACCTATCTCAAGTTATAAACTTCTTGCTCTGCTTCGTTGTATTTGAATTTGGTTAACATTTTGAAGTTCTTGATCATATCAAGCAAAAACCATTCTCACTCACTAGCATAAGGCCCAGAAATTTAGCAGTACTTGTGATTTTTCATTTTTATTTATTTATTTATTTATATTTTATTTATTATTATTATTATTATTTTTTTTTTTTTTGGGGGGGGGGGGGGGGGGCAGAACTATATGGCTCTGATAAATGAATCATCTATCTAGCTGTGGTAGTTCTCAACCACCTGGACGTATACTCATCTCTATTAAGAATATAATTCTTCCCACTAGAAAATAGGACGAGACCGAAATATATGAACACTGCCTGAGGCAACAAAAGTAACCGTGCTTCCTACAGCATATCTATCTTATTTGTCTATTAACAGGTTTGGCATTTGAAACTACCAAAATTTTAAAACTCTTATCCACAATCAAAGACAGGCAAGAAGACAAAGTAGACAAAATAGAAGTACCTCATTGGGTGTGTGTGTGTGTGTTGGACAAACAGATAAGCTCTTTTCCAGCTGCCATTCCCCTGATAACAGGAAATCACCAGACAGGCAATTCTTGCCATCAATGATATTAATACCCAAAATCCACAGCAATCAGTGCAATTGTTTATAAGGCCTCATTAATAAGTAAACCAAATATGGAATTGAGAAACCACTTGACAATGTCAAGTTCACAATTATACTTGTTGTTGCTTGACTAAAACAATAAATTTGTAAAGTGGGAGTGATAAGTGTGAGGCCCGACGAGTTCAAGGTGTTGTCTGTGTGTCAAGTGATCTCGAGAGTTCCAGGTTTGGATGCAAATGATTAGGAGACCTATAAGTCTAGGTGCAGACGATCAGGAGACCTATAAGTTTAGATGCAAATGATTAGGAGACCTGTGAGTCGATGCAGATGATTAGGAGACCTATAAGTCTAAGTGCAGAGAGTCTTATGGATGATCAGGTGCCTAGATGATTAGGTGTCTTGATGACTGAGTGCCCTGTTGAGAAAAACAACCTATTAAGGGCATGGGTGGGTGTCCTCACGCAAACTCTCCAATACTTAAGTTAGACTTGTGAAATGCTAGAGTGCAAGAATGAAGCCTAGGTCCTAAAATGAGCTTACCTGAGGGCGGAAATGGCTCCCCTATTTATAGTGGAGGGAGAGGAGGGACGTGTGGCAATCAACCCTCGTTTTTAAGGGTCATGACTCTAGGAGCAATAAAGGGACAATATTGTAATAGGATTATAATAGTTTATTATGAGATATTTTGCAAATTGTTAGGAGCACATGGGTGCTGTTAGGAATGTAGTTAGTAGCCAGCTATGCCTATAAAAGGGCTACTGGAAGAGGATGGGTTTATTATGTGAAATGAGATTGAATTCCCTTTCCTTCTAATTCTCTCTATCCCTCTCTCGGTTCTCTCTAATTCTCCCTCTCTTTCTACTATTTTCTCTCCCTTCTTCAATTCTATCATTCTAATTTCTCCCTTAATTTCAATCATGACCCTAGGTAACCCTAGGAATGTGACAAATGGTATCAAAGTCGATCATTCTCAACTGTGATTCCGACGAAAGCAGTTAGTTTGATCATTGTAAAATTGGTCACTAAAAGCAAATTCCAAAGGTAATTCTAGGCTATTGATAGGCAATTGTTTCCGATCTGATTCAGAAGATAGCAAAGATCGATAGTAACTCTCAACTTGGAATTGAACGTTAACAGAGTCGATAGTTCCTTAGCAGAGGACCTTCTTTAGGAGCACTTGTTACGGGTGGCTGAACTGATAGAATGTCGAAAATGGCCCCACGAGTTTGGAGCCTGGCGAGTGGAAGAGGAAGTGGCCACCTATGTCGAGGTAATGAAGGAGTATTGCCCATCCAAGGATTGCTAAGATAGGAAGGGGCAATACTCCTTGGTCTACACTAAATATGGCTTCTATCTTGCCCGCTCCTATTTGGAGGCACAACGCCCGGGGGAGACTTTTCCATAGTTGGTTCTTACCTCTAAGGTGGAGGATTTTGTGCCTCTTGATTGGTGCCAATATGATCTCGATCCT